>NW_007736336.1:19236-24700 GCF_000696425.1 Galeopterus variegatus | reverse complement strand
TCCCAACTGTAGGTGGGGTTAGGACTGCTATCATTCCCTCCTCCAGGGCTGAGTAGGATCCTCTGAGATGTCGGGGCAAGCCTCCTTTAGGGTGCGCCCAGAGAAAACAGAGGAGGGAAGTTGGACTTTATTCCTGTTGGGGGAGCACTGGGGCCACCTCAGCTCTGGGTGTTGCCTCCAATGACAACTGAGCCCAAGTGTCAAGTCTTACTATGTGCCAATCTTTACATATAATTTCATTCTTACAATAAGCAGGGAGGTAACATTATTCCCATTTGACATCTGAGAAGATGGAGGCTCAGAAAACGACACTAGCTTATCCAGGGTCACCCAGCTAGAGGTAGCAGAGCCAGGATTAGAACCCAGGTCTATCTAGGTCTGGAAACCTCTTCATGACCGCCTCCAGCCCTCACAGACTGAAGGGCCCATCCGGCATCTCAATGGGCCGCTGAGAGAGTTGCGGGGGTGCTGTGCTCATCAAGAAGTGGAAAATTAGGAGCAATGGATGCTGAGCCCTGGGCCCCAATCCCCACTGGCCGGGGCCTGACCACACCTCGCCAGCCTGGGGCATCCGCAGGAGCCCCTGCTTGGGGAAGAGCATGATCTTGGCATCAGATGGATTAAGACTGACTCTTAATTTTGCCACTTACTCACTCTGGTTCCCCAGCAAGTTCCCGGACCTCTCTGAGCCTCCATTTCCTCATCTGGGAAGTGGAGACTATAGCAGCACTGTGTCACTAGGTTTTGCTGCAATAACAGACAACCTTAAAATCTTAGAGATTTCAAACAGCTCAGGTTCATTTCTCACCCCCATTACATGCATGGAATATCTGCTCCTCGTTGTCACCTGGGAGGGACCCCAGGCTGATGGAGTACCCACCATCTCAACATGTGCATCCACAGTTACCATGGCAGCAGGAGGAGGCATGGTCAAGGCCACACTGCCTCTTAAAGCTTCCTCCTGTGGGTTAAACATGTAGTGTCCACTAGCATTTCATTGGCCAAAGCCAGTCACATGGCCACACCAACTTGGAAGGGGACAGGGAAGTGTAGTTCCTCACCATGTGCCTGAAAGGAAAAAAACTGGCATATGAGTAAACACTCCTTAATGATGACCGAAGGCACCTGCCACACGGGAGTGCCGTGAGCATTCAACGAACTAAGAGAATGGGGCCCTGGCACACTGAAGGTACCTAATAAATGTTAGCTCTTTTCCCCTTCACCCCCAACTCCAAGGAAATCCAGCCCCTCTCTCCTTTCCTGGCCATGTCCCCCAGGCGCATCATCAGGGTTGATGCACAGTCCCTACCAGGAGGATGATGACCTTTGCTTCTGGGACGGAGACAGGTGGCAACTTCCCCAGGGGCACACAGCTTGATGGTAGCCAAGGCAGGAGGAGAGACAGACACCGCACGGCCCGCTGAGTGTCCTCCCCTCCCGTCCAGTGCCTCTTAACAAATGAAAAAGCAGCAGATACCAGTAGCACCTTGACTTTATTAAGAGCTTCATAAGACCCAGATCAAATTACATCTCTTGGAATCGAACAGTAAATTTAATTCCATTCAACAAATGTTCCATTCAACACCGGGAGGGCCTGGGGTGATCTGGGTGGCCCACCAGGCTGGGGACACCACCTATCACTCCATAACTTTCCTCATGCCTCAGGGGGATGCCATCCTCCCTGGCTAGAGGTCACGGTGCTGCCCTAGAGGCCAAGATCAATTCAAGATGGGTTGCCAAGGCCTGGTGGGGAGAGCACAACAGGCAGGGACAGTGACTTAGGACTTGAGCCACTTGATCCCAAATGGGGCCAGAGCAGCCGACCGGGCCTCAGGATACCTGGAGTCCAGAGCCGCCTTGACTCTGTGGGTCTTGAGTCCACAACCACAGGCTGTGTGACCTTGGGCAAGTCCTTTTTCCTCTTTGTGCTTCAGTCTCTCCAGTTAAAGGATTGGCTTAGGTCCCCATCACCAACTTTGATGCCAGTATTCTAAGAGCTTCTTTGCCATTCAGCATTTTCCCCTCTCCAAAGTGAGGTGGCTGGAGTGGGAGAGAGAGCCTTGTCCATCACCCTATCCTTGCCTACACCAATGGGGCTGGGCCCTGAGGGACAGATCCTGTAGCTCACAGTCAGGGGAGGAGGCGGACAGGTAACCAGGTGGGGCGACAGAGGTACAATCCCTCCAAGAAGGCTCACTGGTTACCAGCCAAAGAAGAGACCAATCAAGATGTAGGTTGAGCCCAGTTTCCTTCCCTCTCCCCCACTGGGCCTGCCATTGACCACCACTGGGCTGGAGAAATCCGGGAGGACTCCCAGGTGAAGGAGGAATTGGAGCTGGACCCTGAACTACTTAGCTGAGCAGGTTCCAGGTGGAGAACTGCAGGAGCAATGGCTTGGGGGCGGGGTGCATCTGGAGTGGGTGTGAGTGACAGACCTCAGCTGGAGGATATATTGACATGGGGAAATGTGATTTCCACGTTGTAGCAATACACACACGTACACACTCACACACTTGCCCCTTCCCCAGCTGCAGCTGCAGGCAAGAGATGTTAGGGTTGTTTAGGAAGGTGTAAGAGCCGTCAGCCATGATTTCATAGTGCAGAGAAGGGATGCCACTGGAAGGCCCAGAGAAGCTTCTGAGTCCCCAGGGACTCTAGGAAGGGACCCCCTTCTACGCAGTGAATCAATAACAGCAATAAGAATAGTAGTAACTCTCTGGCACTTCAAGAGTACCATTAATGAAGCACTTCGGTATCCATTGTCTTGTTCGATTCCCACAGTGGCCTTGTGCAGGATGCTCTGCCCTATCGATTCCCTGATTCACAGAGAAGGCAAAAGATTTGCCCAGAGTTGGTAGGTCTGCAACGTGCCCTCCCCCTGTTTAACTCCATGGTCCATGTGGGCTGCTTTTCAGGAGTCATGTGGGGCTTCATCAGGGTGGCCGGGAGCGGGAGAGCTATCTGCTTGGTGAGTGGATGGAGCAGGGTTCTGGCATGAACTAGAAATGCATTCTGGATTTTCCACTCTGTGGCCTTCCTTCACTTCTCCAGAGTTTGAGAAATGTCCCAACACCACCCTTGCTCAACCTCAGCCCGTGGTCCCTGAGGGCCTGGCCAAGCCCAGAGACCCAAAGACCCCAAACCCTAAAAACACCAAACCTCTAATTCCTGCAGAGCCCTTTTCCCTTGAAACAAGACTGGGCAAAAATAGCCAGTTCAGCAGGTAGAGGAGTCAGCCACGCCACTGCTCCAGACTCTATGATGTCCTCACCTGCTGGAGTTACTCACCGATCAAGCTCTCTCGAGTTTGGATGTATTTGTTCTTCATTTGAAGCTGTTTGAAAACTGTGATTTCAAGGGCTTCAAACTGTGAAGCTAGCACATACTTCAGATTCATTGCTTATTAATTCAGGGCAGGACTTAAAGAAATCTGAACACCTGGGCACAATGTGGTACCTTCTTGGTAGAATTGATTGTTATCAGTCCTATTTGATATAAATTTAGGCTTTTGTCATTTGACCTTAAGAAGGAACTGTTACCACTTTTTGCAGATTTAGGTTGACAAAAGGTCTGGATATGCCCTGGGCCACCTGTTAAGATTCCTCTGACCTCCTTGTCCAGTAACTCTGATATTTGCCCTTTTAGGTAGGTTTGGTTTCATTGTCCGGCTTTGCTCTTTCCATACCAGTCTGAAAGTGATCAGAGGCAAGGTGTTAACTGCTTCCTTAGAGCGTCCATGTAGCTTTCCGAACACTGTTCATGCAGTCCTCTGTCGTTCATTCATTTATTCAGAAAATATTTATTGAGTGTCGGGCACTAGGATACAGTAGTGAAAGAGGCAGCAAGTTCACAGTGAGCTTTCCACAAATGGAGAAACCTGTCTTCCCCCCAGTTCAGTTTTCCATCAAAAGTGGCCTCTGTGCAGGCACACACATGCGTGAAGCTGCCCGAGCTGCTTTGTGCCAATCAGGATTTTCCTTCTCCACATTCCTCTTCTGCCTGACCCCTGCCTTTGAAGCCCACTGCTGAGGCCAGGTCTACTCTGGAGCTAGTCTCTAAAATGTCTGCTTGCCCTACATTAGCAAAAGCTTGGGGGCATCTTAGGAGAGCCCCCAAACCCCAGGCTCGACAGAGTGCCCTAGACCAGCACCTAGACCCTCCCAACTTCTCTACCCCTTACCCCTCCTCTTTATTCTTATCCCGTCATCTCTGTTAGCCATGTGCGACCTCTCCCCTCTGTGACCACCCTGCAGGACTTCCTTGCTGCCTTTTATAGCCTTTCAGCCCCCACCCTCACCCCATCCCCATCCTGAGACTTCTCCATCTTCTGATGCAGCTCCCAGTCCCAACCTGGCCTGGCTCCTCCACTAGGCAACTCCAGTCCGTCTTCTTCCTGTCATGGGTGTGGCTTCCAGAACAGGAGGAGCTGGGAATCCAGGACAAGGATCCTGCCTGGATTTGAACCCGCCTCAGCCTCCAGGATCTGATGGGCTGACTCACACTGCTCAGCCCAGACAAACCTGCAGGGTCCAGGCTGCCCCCTGCCAGATGCCCAGGGTTGCTATGGCGACCCTCTGCCAGTCTTCCCTGCATGGAGACAATCGAAAAATAACAGCGAGGACTGTTTTATTCTGTGTCCCACCTGGGAGCCATTTAAGCCTCCCCACTCCTTTTGACACATAATAATTTTTTTGCTTTTAAGATTATCCTGAAATCTCACTTCTTCCTATTCCCCTCCCTCCAAGCCTGTGGCCTAGTCTCCGAGAGCTTTGAGTCTTAAAAATATACACACGCACACGTGTGCACAGGTGTGCACATGCTTACACACCATGCCATAGACATCAAATTGGCCTCCCCAGGGACAGCAAAGCCCCTTCACCTCACACTGCCCAGCACTTTACAGTTTGCAAAGCCCTTTCACATCTGATCTCACCTAGAAATCACATAAGCGACATTATCACCCCTCCCATTTTTCATGTGAGAAGACTGAGGCTTGGGATTTTAGGGGCATTGACCAGTGTCACCTTGTGGCTGAGTGGGGCTGGAACTAAGTCTTCCTGACACTCCAGTTCTGTTTTTCCGTAGTCAACTCCCCGGGATGATAGTGTTGGGGCGGCGGGCAGGAGGATCCCCACCCTTTCATTCTCCCCATCTCCCCTTGGCAGATACCACCTGCCCAGCCATGAACAGTGCTGAAGCTGCTGAACCCAGGGGAGGACAGCCTGTGGAGGCACAGAGGCCAGCCTGCCACACCTGATTCCCAGAGCCCCAAATTGCCCTCTGGGTTCCGTTGGTCTCTGTCCTCCTGCTAGAGACCTTTCCCAGCCACCCTCTCGCCATCAGTTGACCCAGCTCTCTACGCTGACCAGCAGCCACAGTCCCATGCTCTCCAGCTTCTTCCTGCCCTCCTTTCCCCACTCAAAGTCCTTCTGTCTTTTCTGTATTGTGCTCCTTGGTCTTTGTC
>NW_007736336.1:18222-19124 GCF_000696425.1 Galeopterus variegatus | reverse complement strand
AGGCACAGAGGCCAGCCTGCCACACCTGATTCCCAGAGCCCCAAATTGCCCTCTGGGTTCCCTTGGTCTCTGTCCTCCTGCTAGAGACCTTTCCCAGCCACCCTCTCGCCATCAGTTGACCCAGCTCTCTACCCTGACCAGCAGCCACAGTCCCATGCTCTCCAGCTTCTTCCTACCCTCCTTTCCCCACTCAAAGTCCTTCTGTCTTTTCTGTATTGTGCTCCTTGGTCTTTGTCTCCCTGTGCCTGGGTGGGACTAGTCCCACTATTTCTCCGCTGTGATTTCCATCTCGGACGGTCAGTCCCATATTACAGACTCACGTGGATATTTCCCTCAACCTTACATCTGTACTAACCACAGCCATTGCCACTGACCACACGTATGTATGTTTTCATCAGCCAGACATATTAACTATAAAGTCCTCTGTCTTATTAAAGAATGGACATTTACGTTGAACATAGGCATCACCACCTAACATGTCTGATTTGAATTCATGAACATCTACATGGGCCACACATTTGCCTAGAACACTCCCATTTACTTGACCATGTGTGTTGCTAATAAAACACATTTATATTGAACAGCCAAGGACGGTTCTGGGTTTGCAGATAATATAGACTGTTATCCTATGTCACTCCCATGTCTGGTCCAAATGACCGCTCTTAGCTTGAAAAATTGAGGGTCATTCCTTAGATGTGTCTTAAAGGCATTTCCCCAAGTTTGGACTTGGGGTTATACAGATCAAGATCCACGATAGTGTGTGCAGAGCTGAGAGTCTTCTGGCCCTTCTGGGGTGCTCCAAGGTATGTGTGCAGGATTCCTGGGGGCCACTTGGGTGTACGAAAGCAGGTTGAGGCCTAGGCCTAGGTTCCTGTCATCCCTTTCCTCGAGTCCTCTGTTTA
>NW_007736336.1:1382-17152 GCF_000696425.1 Galeopterus variegatus | reverse complement strand
TGCGATCCCGTTGCTGGTCCCGGTCCGGTACAGGCGCGACACTGAGGGTTGCGATCCGTTGCCGGACACACACACAAAAAAAAAGACAAAAAAAAAAAGAACTGCCGTTGAATGTTCTCTGGGCAATAGCAAGCAACATGGGACTAGAACCCAGTCTGGAGTGAGAACGTGGATAAATGTGGGTTCAAATCTCAGGTCTACCGCCTTTCAGCCTGCTGGGGGTAGGAGAAGGGTGCGGCTGGCCAAATGGCTATGTGCATGGCTGCACAGGGAGAAATTCCAGCCCTACTGGCCCAGCCGTGTGACCTTGGGCTAGTGACTTCCCATCTTTGAGCCCCAGCTCTTCCCTCTGTAAAATGTTGCCAGTAGTGTATCTGCCTCATAAGCTTATTGCGTGAGGTATCCAGCATAGTCTCTGGCACACGGTAAGTGCTACTGAAATGCTAGCTCTTGTGGTTAGTGTTAGTATTGTAATTATTATTGTGTTTGGCGGTCTCGGGCTCAGTCTCCTAATCTGTAAAATGCAGCTCATGATGATACTGAGGGCCCTAGCTGGCTACACCTGATACTAAAGTCTTCCCCACTTACCACCCCTTCCCCGCCCAGCTGCCATCTGACTGCCCTGTCTTTCCGAGATGCCCCAGAACAGAGCCCAGATAGAGAGAGGGAGGAAAGAAGGAAGCAAGGAAATAGATCTCTTACCGTCCATCGTCAGTTAGCAATGGTGGCGTCAGTTTTCATAGAGAAGGGGAATCTGCAAAGTAGTCAAAAAAATATTTCCTCTGTGACTTCAGCAGCCCAGCTGTTCTCTTTCAGGAAAAGTGCTGAGGGCTGAAAATAAAATAAAGGAACAATGACAGAGAGACACAGGACAGAAGAGAGGGAGGGGTGGAAGAGAAGGGCGGAGCAGACAAGGAGGAGCAGGCCGTGGGCCCGGGTAGTGGGGCCCTTCCTGGGCTGCTTGGAACAGCATTCAGCATGGCTGCTGTTGACCCGGCTCAGAGCCTGCCCTCAGCCGCCAGCCAGCCTCCCTGCCCCGCTGGAACCTGGGTTCAAAGGCAGCGCTAATGAAAGAAGACAACCGTGATCGTTAGCATTGTAATTGTGTTTGTGAGTCTTCCTGCTCCACCTCCAGAACCCCTTGGCCTTTCAGTAATGGTGGCATCTCAGCAGTGAATTAAAAATCAGCCCTAGTGCTGGGGAGGGAGACCCTGGAGAGGAATTTCTTGGCTCCCACTCAGCCTCTGGCCATATTCTGCCTCTGACCCCACACTGGGCAATTGTGGCCACTCCGTGGGCTTTGCACAGACCCCACTCTGTCCAGCCTCCACACTTTGTGTCTGCTATTTCCTCCTTGTAGAATGTCTAACCCCTGCTCTGCATGTCAGGATCCTACCTCTCCTGAAAGACTGTCTCCTCCAGGGCTCTCTCCTGGGCTACCTCTCTCCTCCCTTCCAGCTTTGACCACTACTCATCTGTGTCAGACCCTCTTGTAAGCCAGGCCTCCCTCTCCCCTGGCCTGTGCTCTGGCAGACCAACCTGGGCCCTTGCAGCTCTGGCTTCCTAGTGTCTCCTGTCAGGGGCAGGATAGCCCAGGGGACATAGCCCAGATCTGGTCTGAGAGCCTCAGGGGCCTTGGGTTCTCAGCCGGCCACCCCACTGACTATCTCCACAGGGGAGACTGCCCTTCTGGCTCCAGTGTCAGTGCCTACCAAATAGGCATTCAACCAAATCAGTTCTGAGTTCCCCCATGTATTAGTTCGTTCTTGTTGCTTATGACAAAATACTTGGAACTGGGTAATTTATAAAGAAAATGAAATTTACTGCTTACAGTTTCTGAGGCTGAGAAGTCCAAAGTCCATCTGGTGGTGGTGACAGTGACCCAGGGGTCTCACACTGCAAGATGGTGGAGGCAGAGAAAGCAGAGAAAGACAGACTCTCCTCTTCTTTTAAAGTCCTCAGAACCACGCCCCTGACCACCATTTCTAATCCATTCACTACTGCAGGGTCCTACAATCCAATCACCTCTTCAAGCCTCCACCTTTCAATTACCATAATAGGATTTCCCACCCTCTTAACAGTCTCAGGAGCGGCCAAGTTTCTAATACATAAAACTTGGGGGACACAATTCAAGCTTCAATGAGTTTTGGGGGGACATAATTCAATCCACTATACCCCACCTCATCCCACCCAGCCCTCCTCGCACCTCCACACTCCAGCTAGAGTGTACCTGTGGATGCCAGTCCCAGTTCTGCCGCTCACTTCTCTGAGACCTTGAGTTACTTAGCCTCTCTGTGCCTCTGTTTCCTCACCTGTAGAATGGGGATACTAATAGAACCTTCCTGGCATGGCTGTTGAGAATATGAAACGAGTTAATGCCTAGATTATAGGAGGGCCCTGGTGTCTGCCCTGGTGCAGAGTAAATGCTTGGTAAGTGTTAGGCATTATTACTTTTCCCCAGGGCCTGTGGTGGGGTTTGGCCTCCCTTCTGGACCAGTTTAGAAGAGCCCACTCTCCCTGGCCATCAGCTAGTCCATCCCAGTCACTTCTGACCATCTAAGCTCCCTGCCCTTCCTGGGTGCTCCTGGGGACAGAGGGGCCTCCGAGTCCCAGTGGAGGAAGTCTTTTATGCTGGAACTTCAGGCCATGGGGATGGAGCTTGGAGCCCAATCATGGCAGACGCTCCGCAGGGGAGATGTCTGGGGCAGGGGCTGGCTGGCCTCTGGTCTGATCCTCCTGGAAGTGGGGGAAATGCCAGGTTCCTGCCTGTGGGTGCCTCACCTGTTCATGGATTTGTGACCTATATTTGGGGTGCAAAGAGGAAGGAGGAAGGACTTGACCTTCTCTCTCTGTACACTGCTGCAGGGTAGGGTGGGGTGGTGTCCCTCCGGGCCACATGCCTGGACCACACACATTTCCTTAACATGCAGCTGGAGCATGGGCAGGAGCAATTGGTGCCTTTACTAGTTATTGTACTACTCTACTGGGGCTGGAAGGTGGGGCAGGGGCACGGATGTGCTTGCCACTTGGCGGCTGCGTGTCTGTCCTCATTACAACCCCAGCAGGCTCATGCAGAAGCCCCTTCTACCACCCTTATCATGTCAACTCCTGCCCCAGCTCCTGCATAAGGCAACCAGGCTAGCCTTTGCAGGATAGGATAGTGGAGGTTTTGCAGATGGGGAAACTGAGGCCTGCTTATGCACTCATCCATCGGCTCATCCTGGGCTGCCAGCCAAGCTGAGGCTGTGCTAGGGCCTCCCAGCTCCCCCAGGCAGTGGAGGTGACTGACAGGCATTTGGGATTCTATGCGCCTGGGCTGTCTCCCCCTGCACACCTGAATAAGACTGGCTCATGTCCACCACGAGGGGAGAATTACCAGCAAGGTCCTTAACTTTGCTCTGTTTATTCTTCAGTCCCCAGAGTTAACTGCTGATTAAGGAAAGGCTGCCAGCCCTTGTAAAGTGGGTCTGGAGCCAGCTCTCTGGTGGGACAGTAAGATGTGTGCGGGAGGCAGAGTACAGGCCCGTGACTAACCTCCGAGGCAGCAGCCCTGCATTCACCAGGGACCCACCAGCCTGGGGATGGGAGGATGGACACATTAGCCATGAATTTGTTCACGATGCTTCCCACACTTCAGACAGTAGCTGGCATTTCTCTTTAGCCATGAAACGTGCATATACACCCCTCTCTACCTCCAGCACATTAAGTAAATGTGAAATGCTGCTGCCAAGTTCAAGAGGAGAGAGAGAGCTGGGCACCAGTAGAGTGAGTGGCAGTGAGGGTCGCCCTCCACCGGCTGCTGGGGTTGACTCTCCGGAGAGAGGCAGCGATAATGAGGGGCCCCCCACCCCCTCGTACCCACCTCTGCCCACACCCACACCCCACTGTGTGCCTGGGGACCCTCCTGGCCCCAGCTTCCTGGGCTGTGATATATAAAGCCTTTGTAAGCTGTCTGGCCAGGACTCCCTCCCCCTAGGCCCCTCAGCCCCTTGTTTGGGGAATGGGTGGGTGGTCCTCCCTACCCTGCTCTGTTTGGGGAGGATCAGGGCTCCTGGGCAAGGCTGTTCCGCACGTGCGTCTGAGTGTATGGAGGAGGGGTGTCTGGTGTGCAGAGGGGGCCCACAGTCTGAGTCACTGGGAACTTCCTGAGGGCGCACAGGGCCTCTCCCCCGACTTGCCTGGAGAGCACCACAACAGTGCAGGTATTTATGGCTGGTTTTCACGCCCCAGCAGGTGGTGTGAACACACCGTGTCTGAGTGTACAAGCCCATATTTTGATTGGAGAGTGTGCGGGGCCCTCCTGTTATCCAGGGCCTTCTAGATCCCTCCACCTTGGGCTGCCAGCCTGAGCCACATCATTTATCCCATGGAGAGGATCCCACCCGGGGGCCCTTTATCCAGCCCCAAACCTCTGACTGTCACCAGGGCCAGACCCTGCTGCTGGTCCTGGCTCCACCAAGGCAAGTCACCTCACTTCTCTTAGCCCCAGTTTTCTCATCTGTGAAATGGGCACGGCAGCCCCTCTTTCTGTGTTGCTGGAGGTGTTGAGGGGGCCCGCCCAGTGCTGTGTCTCTCAGTTTCAGAAGTGCCAGTGAGGGTTCGGCCTGCCTCTGTCCTCTCATGGGTCCAGGGGCTGGGTTCTCTCTTGCCCTCCTGGTGTCACTCATACCTCCACGAATGCCAAGCTCATTTCCCAGGTGGCAAAAGTGCATCAGGAGGGTGATAGGCCCAAGGAGCAGCAAGATGCTCAGGTCTGTCCTTAGAACCCCTAGTACCAGAGAACCCCCCTCAACTACCTGCCCTCCAGGCTCTGGTCAGCCATGTTGTGGGCGGTCGGGCTTCCAGGCCAACCTGGGCAGAGGGACAGCAGGGGAGGGCACAGCCCAGGTACAGACGACAGTTGCCACTGGGAAGCCCTGAATGGGGGCTTATGTCTTGGGCCTGTGGACTGATGGTTTTGAAGAACGGAAGAAGATGCAGAAAAGTCCTGCTCAGGACACCCACCCTGACACCCATGACAGACAGAACACACACACGTTTAACACTCACACACACTGCACAGATTGACGACACAACACAGCTATACTAAAAAACACCAAAAAATGCGGTACACACACAAAGGAGACACCACTGTCCCAACCAGACTTATGATTACAACAGCTCACCCTCTTGAGAGCTGATCATGTGCCGGGCCCTGTTCCAAGGGTTATCTGCTCCTGACCCTTTGGAGCAGGTGCTCCACTCAGGAAGTGAGGGCAGAGAGGTGAGGACACTTACCAGAGGCTCTGCCCAGAGGAGTATATATTTCAAAAGTTTCTCCTGATCATTACACCCACCTGTTTCCGTGTTTGCAGATATATTGTCCTCCTGCCCTTCCCGTACCCGGGAGAGATGAGGTAGGAGCAAAAAACCCAGGTGGCCTGCCTGGAGGCAGCACCACACTCTCAGAAAGCATGCCCCTGTTTCCCACGCCTGGATCTGAAATTTGCCCTTGGGCTTGCTGCCTCTGGGCCACCGCTGTGGCTCCTCTTTGAGGTATAAACCCTGAACCTGTAGCACCTCCCTTCTCTGATCCCCGTGCTGTGAGGGAGTTTGTCAGACACTTTGCCCATAACTGGAGGGATGGCACCCCCAAGAATGGCAGGAAAGGGGGTGACAGGCCCATGTAGCTAGAAGAGACCCTGTGGAAGCTGTGCACACCCGAGGCTCCTGGGCTTTCCTCTTGTCACCCCAACCCACATGCCCCCTGGGCCTCTCATCTCCTGGTGTGACCTGACCATTGCTGATGTTCCAGCAGCCCTTGTCAGGATCTGACCTAGGTAAGGGAGGGAGAGGGCCCTTCTCCCTGCGGACCTCCCCACCCTTGAGCTGCCTCTGCCCCCAGTCCTGCCCCAGGGCTCTAGGCCTCCTCTGACCCTGTGGACAGCCCTTCTCCCACCTGCTCCAGGCCACACAACTGTCCTGCTCTCAGCACCATCCAGGAGGCCTAGTCAGGTCCACCTGTCACCTGCCCAGGGGTCTGGTGTGCCTTGCTCTCCCCTAACCCTCTGAGAGAAGGAGAGTAAGCCAGAGAGAGGGGGGAGAGTCAGACAGATACAATGAGGGACAGCCCCTCGAGGAGTCAAGGAGGGGCTGATGGTGATCTCTGGGGCCATGAGGAGCTCTGGCCTGACCTGAACAGCCTGCCCTCAAGTGCACGCCCCACCCAGTTCTTTTTAGCAGCTGGTGACCACACTGCTGCACCTCTGTGTATCCCCTGCCCCATTCAGTTTGCAGCAGGTTTTGAAACCAGACAGACATGTTCCAGTTCCCCCATGTGTGACCTATGTGATCCTGAGCAAAGGATGTTTCCTCTCGGAGGTGGGGGCTGTCCCTAGGGCCCAGAGAGGGCACTCCATCCCAAGTGCTGTCCCTTAAAGATGCCGCCATCCTCTCTTTGACTGGCCACCCTGTCTGACACTGCAGGCACCCACCCCAGCTACCCACTGGGCAGGCGATGGACAGGCCGGTGTCAAGGGCTTAAGTCCTTGGGCAGGAAGAGGGCTCCTGGGAATGCTACACTGCCACCCCACAGCAGCCGTCAGGGCTCGCTGAGCATGAGAATCCCTCATCTCCTCCAGGGACTGAGTCAAATGGGTGTGGGGAGAGGTAGGAGGCCCAGGCTGCAGGTGCTTCAGCGCTGACTTGCTGCATGGCCTCAGGCAGCTAAGGGGCCTCTGTGCATCTGCAAAACAGGCCTCAGTGGGACAGCCCAAGACCACACAAGTAAGACAGGGGGTGCAGAGAAGACTCCTGGAGAAGCCCAACCCAAAACACATTTGATAAGAATTTTCGGGAGTCTTTTCTTTTCTCTGGGAGAAGGAAACCACTTACAGAACTAATGCTTTACGGGGCATTTCAGGACTGGGGAGAGGAGCCTGCCCACTGTCCAAGCCCAAGTGATGGGCAAGTGTGGGCCCAGCCCTGCTGTCTGTGTGGCATTGGGCAGGTTATGGAGGGCAGATCTGGCAGCCTCCCCGGGGCCAGGGTGGGGAGAGGGATGCTTCCCTAGGCCTGGACTGCTCCCTTGCCTTGGTGTGGCCCTTGACAGAGCTGAGCACCCTATGGGCACCCACGTGCCCAAATTAGGCTGCCCGGCTCCACCTCCTGGAAGGGAGCATCTCAGGGACTGCAGACCCCCACGCTGAGGGACAGTGGGTGTTCCTCAGCTCTTCATCCTTGAGGAGCCAAAATGCCCATATTCCCGGCTATCCTATCCATCCTTCTCCCCCTGCCCCCGCAGGCCTCTCTCTGTTGGCATCCCCGGCTCTGGGGTCCTGCCTCCATTTCTGTTCTCTGCTCCCTGGAGATGGGGTGCCCTGTGGATGGTGGAGCCTGGGGTGGGCCAAGTCCTGGCAGCTGGACACCTTCCCCCTCTTCAGCTGTCCCTCCCTCCCACTACTGTCCTGGACTCAGGCCTTAACGGAGCATAAACAGCCTGGCAGAGAGAAGCCTCGTTAGGCCTGATCTAATTAGAAGCCCCTGTGAAATGGGAGTAGAGGGAGCACCCCATTCATGAGGGCCAGCTGTGTAACAGGACCTCCCTACAACCATCCAAGACAGGCATGACTACCCCCGCCAACTTAAATAGAAAGCAGCTCAGAGAGGCCAGGTGACTTGCCCAAGGTCACACAGCCAGCAGATGGTTTCCGTGCGATGTGCATCCTGGGGGTCTGACCCCAGCGTCCAGTTCTTCCCAGAACCCAGCCAGCTCCCCATGCAAGGCTGGGCAGAACTCAGAGTTCTCCAGGCTCCTTAAACATCCTCTGTCACAGGTTTGTTCAGCTGCTGCTTGCACACCACAGTGATTGGACGCCCACGGCCCTGTGACTGGCTCTTTGTGTCTCTGGACCTCCTACCTCTCCCGGTACCACCTGACTCTGCAGTGGGTCAAGACAGTAGGAGGCAGGCAGTGCGGCCAGCCAGCCTCTCGGCCTCACGCCACGCCCACCCCTCATCTGCCTCCCTCTGCAGTCGGGGAGGCTGTTGGGGGAGCCGGTGCGATGCCAAGCGGCCGACCGCCCCTTCGTTAGTCTTGGCTAACAAGCTGTTTATGGGTGCGACATGACACCCGCTTTCTTCTTTATAACTTCAATAATTTATAGGCATATTAGCAGCCAGGCAGCCACACTGGGTCCCAGCCAGACGGGCCAGGGCGATATAGCCGGGTGCCTCTGCCGATATTTACTCTCTCCCACCATCAATTATTAAGGAGCCCTTCTTTGTTTTTGCACATAATTACATGCGCCGTTATGGTTCACACTGCCCTGTTCTTAATCCCTCTGGAGAGGGGCCCAGCCTGCCCAACAGGGCTGAGATGGTGGGGGGGATGCAGGGGTTAGAGGATGAGGCAGGCAATTGCCCTGCCTGGGAGAGAGATGGTGGCAGCCTCAGTCCTGTGCCCACCCCTTGTACCTAGCTGGGCTGGAACCACTGTGGCCAGCACTGGCCTTCCTAGGGCCCAGCTGTCTCGCCACCATTCCAGGGGCGGGCCTTTGCACTTGCTGTTCTCTCTGCTCAGAGCACCTTCACCTTCTCCCACCTTCTGGACACTTGATTGGCTCCTACTCACCCTTTGGGGATATCTACCCTAACTCCCCAGTGCCTGCTCTGTGTGTGTGCACCCCCCACCCCCACTTCTCTCACCTCAGCCTGGATCACGCTGGGTTGAGTCTTGCCTGCTAGACCATGGGCTTTGGGGACACAGAGAAAGCTGTGGTGAGTGTTTGTTGGGTGAATGAATGAATGGGTAGATGGATGCATGGATGTCTCCACCTGCCTCTCCACCAGTGAGCCCAGTAAAGCACCCTCTCCCCCAACCCCCTCCTCCAGGAAGCCTGTCCTGATTGCTCCCCGTCCTCCTAAATCCTCCAGACTCTTCTGGTCTGGATTGGGATACCCCCAGTGGGCAGCAAGGCCTGGGCTGTCCATCTATGTCCCCAGCACCAAACAGAGGGCAGGTCAGGGTGGAGGGAGGGCACATCCTGACAATCTCGGTTCTGCTGTGTGACCAGAGGAAGTTCCTCACACTCCCTGATTCTGTTTCCTCACTGGCTGAATGGGGATAGCAACAGTTCCTACGTTACGCGGTGTGGTTGAGGCTAGTACAGGGCGTAGCGTGTCATAGGTGCAAGCAGTTCCTTAATCCTAACCACTGTCTGTCTGTGAACTGAGTCCATGTAAAATTGAACCAAAGTGAATTGTGTTGAATTGAATCGTCTTATTTACATCTTCTCTTGTCCATACTTCTTTGTTTGTAGAATTCCCTGCCACGTAGCTGGCACCAGGATTGGCTCACAGGAGCTCTGCAAATATTCCAGATTGATTAGTCAAGACTTTCCCAGCATCTCAATCCATACCTATGGAGGGGAGGGTGGGCAAGTCTCCTGTGCGACCTAATAGACTGAGGCCAGGGAGGTCATGTGGCCTCCCCACCGTTAGTGGCAGAGTGAGGAACCAAGCCCTGCCTTCCACTCAACTTGAAAGCCCAGCAATATCTCCCTGGAGACCCTGTGCCTCAGTTTTCTCCTCTGTAAGAAGAAATAATAATAGAATGGACCCCATGAGGTTGTTGATCGAATGAATTGCCAAGTGAGTGGATAACATATTTAGAACCACCGTGCTGCTCAGGGCGTGGGGTTCAGGCACGGGGTTCAGGATGGGCCTGACACTGCTACTTCCCCTTCCTCTCTCCCACAGGTAACAGTCCTCTGGAATTGGTGTTGATTATTCTCGTGTATGTTTTTAGACTTTTCCTATATAAGTAGGTATCCATACTCAATTTATAAGGTTTGGGGCTTGTTTTTAAACTTTACGTAAATGGTACATTTTTCATTGCTGTGTAGTATTCCATTGTGTGATATAACACATTCTGTTCATTCTTGTCCCAATGATGGGCATTTAGGCCATTTCTGATTTTTCACTATCACAAGCAACATGCACATTTCTCTGGGGTATATACCAAGGAGGGGAATTGTTGGGTCATAGAATATACATCTTTTCAACTTTACTAGAAAACCACCCAACTGCTGTGCCATTCCTCACCCTCACTGGCAACAAACACTTCACCTGCGATACCTCCATGTCCCCAGCCACACTGGGAGGAAAGAATTGTTGCGCACACTTTACAGACGGAGATGTATTAGTTGTCTGTTGCTGCATAACAAATCATCCCAAAATTTTAATGGCTTAAAACAACAAATATTTATTATCTCACAGTTTCTGTAGGTCAGGAAACCAGGTGAGGCTTAGTTGAGTGGCTCAAGCTCAGGGGCTCTCACAAGGCTCCAATCAAGGTGTCAGCCAGAGCCTCAGTCGTGTCAAGACTTGACTCGGGGAGGATCTGCTCCCAAGCTCACTCACGTGGCTATTGGCAGGTCTCGGGGTCTTGTGGGGTGTTGGCTAGAGACATCAGTTCCTTTCCATGCAGGCTTCTCAACAGGACTGCTCATAACATGGCAGCTGGCCCGCCTCATAGTAAACAAGCAAGCAATCAAGAGAGGGTACCCAGGATGGAACCACAGTTTTTTGTAAACTAATCTCAGAAGTGACCTTGTATCAATTCTGCCATATTCTATTCGTTAGATGTCAGTCAGTTGGTCCAGTCCACACTCAAGGAGAAGGGATTATACAGAACGCAGAGACCACTAGGGGTCATCTTAGAGGCTGCCTATCACAGGGCAACTGAGATTCAGAGAGGTGAAGTGACTTGCCCAGAGTCACACAGCAGTTAGAGACAGTCAGAACTGGAACCCAAGACTGTTTGGCTCTGAAGCTGGATACGTTCCGAGCCGATGCGTTGCCTTTGTCTTAAGTTAATAACAGGTTCTGACTTAAGTTAATAAACAAGTCTCCTGCACAACAGAACTCAAGACAAGTGCTTAATGAATGGATTTGCTAATAGTGCTGCCTGTTTGCACACATTAGCTCAAGTTCCCCCTGACATGATCCGTGGGGACAGCCAAGCCCAGGCTTTCAGGAGGAGCTGCTCTGCCAAGCACGGAGCCCAGGCTCCCAAAGAGCTAGGGAGTGGCCTTTGTACAAACTGCATTTTCTACTTGCTTTTTTTGTTTTTGCTTCCAATTCCGTTATTATTATTATTATTGTTGTTATTATTTAACGAAGTGCACACTTCCCTGACTTCTTAAGGACTGATAAATGCAACCCTTGGTAACTCAAGGTCAGGAACACCAGGTATTTTCCTGGAGGGACTTTGGGTGGGCAATGCTGACCTGCCCCTTCACCGACTGGCCCCAGACAAATGCCCTGTTTCTCAGCCCAGCCCGTGGCAAGGCTGAGTCCGGGCCAGCCCCCACCCCTCATTTCTCTGCCAGGGCTTCTCCTTAAGTCCTCCAAGAGCCTTTGGAGCTCCCTCCAGTTCTCAGTGTGATTCCAAATAGGGGAGGCTGCTGGCTACACTGTTTCTAGGTAAGTGACATGTCACTCGTGCCAGAACACTTCCAAGCAAGGCAAGGGTGACCAGCGCCCTGAAGTGAAGGTAAGTGGAAGTTGAGGACTCCCCCGTGCCCTGGCCCCCTTCTCTAGAGGAATCCACGGGTCCTTCCTGACTAAGGGATTTTAGTCAGGTCTAATTTGTACACATCAGACTGTCTGGACTTGGAGCTCTGGGTTTGCTGTGGAAACCGGAGGAGACACAAGGTCAATCCATGCCCCCAGGGTGTTCCTCATTCTCAGAGGACAGAGAACTTAGTCCAGGCTTTCTTGAGTGTGAATGCTGAAAGGGACCTTAGGATAGACCTCTGACTACACAGAGGAAGGGTTGGGGGTAGAGAGCAACCATAACAACAAGTATGATAACCTAAAAACACTGACATTATCAAGCACTTACATACAGTGCGTCGGGCTCAGCATCAAGTACTAGATGTGCACTGTCAGGAGACATCCTGTGTCACCACCTGTGAAATGAGTTTTACTGATGTTCCCATCTCACAGAGGAGGAAACTGAGGCTCAGTGAGTTGGCCAAGGACACAAAGCCCAGCTCAGAGGGGGAGATGGGGTTCTCAGAGCAGGTTTCTGGGAGGACGGGGCCACATAGGGCGCTGAATTGGAAGGGGAGAAGGGGAGAGGACCTGAGGGTCTGAGAAAGCTGTCAGTGACAAAACAAGCCTGTAGTAGGTGCCAGGGAAGAGGATGTGCCAATTAAGTGGGGTAGGCTTTCCACACCCCTGTCCTTGGAGTCTTGGCCTCAGCCTAGACCGACCATGGAGGTCCCTCCGTGTTGACTAGCATAACTCCACACCCTGTTGGGCCAGCCACTGTGGGGTATGTCCTCTTCAGCTGAGCCACCAGGGCCCCTCCCTGTGCTGGCTGCCCCATGGGGGACAGGATCTGGGGAGCATCTGGATGAAGTATCTTGAGTAAGGTACCTCAGCCAACCATCTGTGACATGCCTAGGTGGGACCCTGGTGTCCCTGAGTCCCCTCTGGCTCTTGAGGAGGGGTTGAGGAAGGGCAGGCAAGCCCTATGTATGGCCACAGCTCCAGGCTCACCTCCAAGAGAAGACTTTCCTACTAGTCCCTCAGGTGCCGCCCAGCCCTTGCCCGCCTCCACAGCTGCGCCAGCTCAGGGCTCTGACCTATGGATTTTCTGCCGCTTCTCCATCCACTTCACTCCAGCCCAAGTCTCCAGGACTTCATTACGCTAGCGGCCTCAGCAACCCCAGCATGGAGGGCTGCGAGAGCTGTGGGGGAACGCTGGGACCTCTGCTGGGGCTCCCAGAAGCTACACAGCCCCCAGCTTCTGGGCTCCAAACTTCTAGGGACTCAGGATCCTCCAAGGAGCCCCCACTTGAGGCCTTATCCCACTGTCTAGATAGGGCCACAGAGCCCTGAGCTTAGAGACCCCCCAGGTCAACACCCCCCCATTGCATAGTTGGGAGAACTTTGGCCCAGGGAGGGACAGTAATGCCCTCAAGGTCACACAGCAAGTTCACAAGTTAATTTGTGGCATAGAGTGGAACTGGGTTCACCTGAGCACCCTGCTCCATGTAGGACCTCTGGCTCCACCCCACTCCCCCAACCCTGCTTCATACCCAATGCTGCTTGCCCAGCCCCCACCCGCCTCCCAGGCTCCTGGTCTCCGTTTTTCTTGCTAATTAGAGGTCTCAGCAATGACTCTACTGTCCCAGCCATTTTAGAGCCGTCATTAATTTCAAGTGCCTTCAGAAATAATCATCATCGTAAAACCCCGCGAGCTGCTGGGACGCAAGCAGGCAGGACCAGAAAAGAGCAGGCATGCAGGCAGGCCTGTGTGTGCCACCCTCTCCTTTCTGTGCCCTGAGGCACCCCCAGCCTCCCTCCCCCGCCCCCTGCATCCTCAGCCTCCCAGAGGAGAGGAGAGCAGAGCAGGGCTTGAGCTCTGATATGGGACACACTCAGAGCTTCAAAGCCCAGCTCTTCCTCTTAAACACAGAGTGAACCTGGGCAAGTCACCTACCCTCCTAAAGCCTCAGTTTTCTCATCTGAACACTGGAGATAGCAATGCCCATCTTGAAATGAGATGAAGGGTCTGGGGAGGGGTCCAGAGCCCAGCTTATGGTAGGGACTAATAAATGTTAGAGGGCCCTAGCCCCTCCTGAGGCAAACCCATTTCAGCCTCTCTGCTTTGCCCTGAGCATTCAGGCTGCAGCAGCCTGGCTCCTTCCAGCCATCAGCTCCTGCTTTATTGGGACTTGCTCAGTTCTCAGCCCGAAGTGAGTATCTGCTGTGCATACCCACCCACGAGACACACAGGCCTGTTCTTGGGAGTGCCTTGTCTGAGGACAGAGAGAAGAGATGAGGGCCTTGCCTTTAAGGCCATTTTGGTCTGGGGAGGGGAGACAAGAATAGAAGAGATTGGTCTTGGTTTGGTTTTGAAGCAAAGGTGGAAACCAGGGAGGGGGCATGCCCAGCGGTAGAGCAGCAAGGACAGAGGCTCGGTGGTCTGGGTGAACGTTCTTCGGCTGTAGCTCCTGGATATAATCCCCTGGTTGGGCCAGAGAAGTCATAGACTGGGCCATCCTGTTTCACATTCTCCATAGCCCTGGGACCCATGAGAGGGCTCTGTTGAGGACCGCCCCACCAGACAGAGGTAGAGAGATGCCTGTTCCACAGCTCAAGCAGAGGCGTCTGACTGGGTGGGGACCCAGGAACAGGCCCCTCCCCCTTTTATAGGTCTCTGTGTGACAAGGTCAGGGGCCTGCACTCTCACCGGGCCTAAGCTGACCCTCAAAAAGGCCTCTCCTCCATGTTCTGCCAAAGCCTTTCTCTTCCCGTTATTTCCACTGGTGACATGACAGGGACAGCTGGGAAGGGTCATTTCTTCTGAAGACAACAGGGAAGGGGGATTGGCTTGGACACTTTACCGTGGAGAACTAAGGCTGCGGGGCAATTCCTCCCAGACACAGCTGGCGGTTGGGTGTGGAAGCAACGGGCTCTCTCCCATTTCTCCGCAGAGATCACTGAGGCAGGGAGCAGGTGAGTCGGGGGCGGAGACATGCGGTGGCCGCGCCTTGCCTGCGTCAGTCGTCGCACCAGGAATAGCCCCCGCCCCCGCCTCCGCCCCCCAGCGGGTCTGCGCGCCCGCCGGGTGCCTGGCGGAGCCTTTACGCAGGAGCGCGAGATTGTCTATTCCTGTCTGGCTGGTGGGAGGAGGCGGCGCGGGAGGGCGGGAGCTCACGGGTAACACAAACAGCCGGGGTGGGGAGTGGGGAGTGGGGAGGGGACCCGGCAGCAGGAGTTGAGGGGCCAGGAAGCCGCCTGCGCTGGCCTCTAAGAGGGAGAGGGACTCCTGTGCCCACCTCCCCACCTCCTTCCCACCTGTAAGTCCCTCTGCCAAGCCTGCCCCTATCGGTTTATTCAGTCCTAGAAGGCGATTCAAATTCCCTTTCCATGCCTTACTAGCTGTGTGACCACAGGCAAGTCATGTAACCTCTCTGAACCTGGGGTTCCTTCTCTCTGTCGCAGGGGAACAATAGCGTCTCCTCCCAGGTTGTTGGAGGATGAATGTAGAAGGCACAGCACAGTGTCTATCCCTGCTAGGAGGGGGCTTTAGTAGGCCTAGGGTCAGGACGGGTGTAGACACAGGAGACAGGCAGGACTGTCCAGGGCGATGATGTGGCAGTGAGACTGAGAAGTACCCAGGAGTTCAGCTGAAACAGAAGGTCTGTGCAACTCTTTGGGCTGTGTGTGAGGCTGAACTGTGGAGAAGCAAGATGGGGGATTGGGGGGACATGCCAGCCAGGCATCTCTGCAATGAATGTCAGGCCAGTTCCCCAGGAGCAGGATTCTGGGGTCTGCCCCACAATCTCAGAGGCCTTGGGCAAGTCTCATCCCTCCCTGCACCTGCTGGAAACCCTACCCCGTGAGCTCAAGGTATCAGGAATACTAATCTGCTAATGGGGATGTTCCCAGTAGTGGGGAAGGGGCGACTGTGCCTGGTGAAGTTAGCATCGATAATTATTTCAATAAAACTGGCTTGGTGTCAAAGGGCATCTGGCTTTAAGGAGACAGAAGGGGGTGTGCAATGGAAGAAAGTGAGGTCCCAAGGGAGGCAGCCTCCCCTGCAGGCTTTGCCATGATGTCCCAGCCAGCCTACTCTCTGTCCTTGAGGGTCACGGAGGATCTGGATGTTTGAGGAGAGGTCTCATCCCTTGGACCCGTCTGAAGATGTGGCTCCAGCCCAGGATCCCCGGGCAGTTCCGCAGCCTGCTGGGGAACAGTCAAGCCCAGAC
>NW_007736336.1:0-1015 GCF_000696425.1 Galeopterus variegatus | reverse complement strand
GGGGGGGGCATGCCAGCCAGGCATCTCTGCAATGAATGTCAGGCCAGTTCCCCAGGAGCAGGATTCTGGGGTCTGCCCCACAATCTGAGAGGCCTTGGGCAAGTCTCATCCCTCCCTGCACCTGCTGGAAACCCTACCCCGGTGAGCTCAAGGTATCAGGAATACTAATCTGCTAATGGGGATGTTCCCAGTAGTGGGGAAGGGGCGACTGTGCCTGCTGAAGTTAGCATCGATAATTATTTCAATAAAACTGGCTTGGTGTCAAAGGGCATCTGGCTTTAAGGAGACAGAAGGGGGTGTGCAATGGAAGAAAGTGAGGTCCCAAGGGAGGCAGCCTCCCCTGCAGGCTTTGCCATGATGTCCCAGCCAGCCTACTCTCTGTCCTTGAGGGTCACGGAGGATCTGGATGTTTGAGGAGAGGTCTCATCCCTTGGACCCGTCTGAAGATGTGGCTCCAGCCCAGGATCCCCGGGCAGTTCCGCAGCCTGCTGGGGAACAGTCAAGCCCAGACTGAGGTTCTGCGCTGCCCTCTGCCGGTCACTAGATGCAGCACCGCCGGCCAGAGCCGGCCAGAGCCTGCTGCCCTCTGCCGGACAGGAAGCCAGTCTGGGCGGGGACCCGGGCTGCAAAGGGGGAAGCAAGACGCCAATCCAGGGTAGAGCAAGCTTCTTCGCCGTCCTTCCGAGCTTCCCGCGCTGCCTGCCTCGCCCCAAGGCCGCCAGGATATGGGCCCTCCAGGGGCTCGCTGACATTTCCGAAAGGAGGGGACAAGGCGCAGGACAGAGGCTCCAGGTCCGACCCTTCCCACGCCGTTCCCCCCAAAACCCTGGCCGGGTGGAGAACCCTGCCCGTTCACGCGCGTGTGTTCGTCCACACGGCAGTGTGCAATGACCTCAGTTAATACATCTGAACACACTCACGCGTCCATATGCCCGCGCATGTGGCTACACACGGTCACAAGCGACGGTGTGCGCGCACACCGAGGGAGGACCTCACGCGGTACTCCCCGGGGCCG
>NW_007736335.1:64440-65821 GCF_000696425.1 Galeopterus variegatus | reverse complement strand
CTCTTGGAAATGCAAATAGTACTCTGGCAGCACAGCGCACATTTCTCAGGCTCACTCTGTCTTCTGGCATGCCTGCTCCAGACCCGTCGCCATCTTGAAAAATGTTCTTGTGTATTTAACCACATGAGGTGCGGCTACACATCTATCAGAATGGCTAAAAGCCAGGGGTCGGGGCCGGGCCGAGCGGCCAGCCCTCGCCAGCCCGGAAGAAGCAAGCAGAGAAGACCTGAGGCCTGGAGCGGTTCCCACGTGAGAGGCTCCGCAGCCAGATTCCTCTCAGGCAGCGGCAGCTGCGGATCACCCGGCATCCTTATGACATGTTTGATTGCCTTCTAATTTCTTTTTGTTCTTATTCTATAGAATTTTTCTCTGTAGTTACCATGATATATTGGGTGGTTTTCTGTCACTTATTACAGAACATCTGAAACTGGGTAGGTATCTATGCATCTAAATACATATAAAAGTATGGTCAAAATATGGCATGAAAGATAAAAAANTTTAACCCTTCTTTTCTTTTATTCCTGCTTCCCTTTGTGTTTAATTTTTTATGACATGTTTGATTGCCTCTAATTTCTTTTTGTTCTTATTCTATAGAATTTTTCTCTGTAGTTACCATGATATATTGGTTGGTTTTCTGTCACTTTTTACAGAACATCTGAAACTGGGTAGGTATCTATGCATCTAAATACATATAAAAGTATGGTCAAAATACGGCATGAAAGATAAAAAAAGATATATCTGTAAAAGGCACTCTTCATAAATGAAGCTTATAGGACTGGAAGTTGCTTGGGATGAACCAGTGAGTGAGGAGAATAAACGTGAAGGACCGGGACATGACTGTACACCACTGTAAACTTTATAAGCACTGTACACTTAGGCTACACTAAACTTATTTTAAATTTTTTTATTTTGTCAGTAATAAATTAACCTTAGCTTATTATCATTTTTTGACTTCATAAACAATTTTTTTTTTTGTCCTTTTTGAGACCGGATGCACTGCGCTCAGCCAGTGAGCGCTGTGAGCACACTGGTCATCCCTATATAGGATCCGAACTCACGGCGGAAGCGCTGCTGCACTCCCAGCGCCGCACTCTCCCGAGTGCGCCACGGGCTCGGCCCTATACACAATTTTTTAAACCTTTTGACTCTTGTTATAACATGTAGCTCAAAACACAAAAATATTTTACGGCTGTTAAAAAGTGTTTTTCCATACTTATTCTATAAGCACTTTTTATTTTTAAATTTTAAAAAAATTAAACTTATTTCTTAAAAAACATGACACAAACACACACATTAGCTCAGGCCTGCACAGGGTCAGACTCATCAACCTCACTGTTTTCCATCTCCACATCTTGTCCCATTGGAGGGCTGTCAGGGGTAT
>NW_007736335.1:61696-62948 GCF_000696425.1 Galeopterus variegatus | reverse complement strand
CTGTTTATGCAGGTCAGGATCTAGAAGCAGCTTAGTTGGGAGGTAAGGCTTGGGGTCTTTCATAAGATTGTGGTCACATTGTGCCTGGGCTTCAGTGATCTGTACAACTCAGTGGGCTGGAGTGTCTCCTGACCAGATGGATCAGTCACATGGTTATTGCAGAAGCTTCAATCCCTTGCTGGCTGTGGGCAGGAGGTCTCAGTTCCTTACCATAGGGCTTCTCCAGAGGACTGATTGAATGTCTTCATGGTATGGCTGATGGCTTCCCCTAAAATTCATTTTCCTACAGAGAGAGAGGAGGAAGCCATAAAGCTTCTATAATATAGTCTCGAAAATCACATCCTGCCACTTCTGCTGAGTTATATTCATTAGAAGGGAGTCACTAATAGCAGCTCGTGTTCAACTATACAAGCATCTCTTGAAGAGAGAAGAATTAAAAAATTGTGGTTTGTGAACATGTTTTAAAACCACCACATATACATACTATTTAACCATCTGATTTTTCACTTTTCATATTTTAAACATTTATCCATGTCATCAATTATTTTTGCTACATTGTTACTTTTAATAATTCCTAATATTATACCATATGGGTGTCCCACCATTAACCAGAATCTTATTGGGGACATTAGTATTCTTCAGAAGTTTTTGGCATTTTAAAAAATGCTGCAGGGAACATTCTGTACATAAATGTTTATATAATCTATGATTATTTCCTTGGGTTAGTTCCTTAGGTTAACAGGTAGAGCAAAATGGTCGTTAGGGTGTGAAAGGCTTCAGCAACACAGAGATATGGAGCAAAGGCCACCTCATGGGACATTGCCTGCATTGCCTGACACTATTCTAGGGAAGATATGTGGAGAGTTATGAAAATCCTGGGAAATGGCTTGAATTGGGCAGATTCCAGAGCTCCTACAGATCATCAGGGTAAGTGGAGAAGAGGCACAGCTGCCCAAATATCAGACCGTTACAGTGAATCACAGGGAGGAGGTGAGGTGCACTCACATGGNTGGAGGATAAAGAGGAACTCAGAAACAGCAGGTTATGTGCTGAGAGAGAATAAAACCTGAACACACCGAGAAAAGCAAAATAGCCACAGAGGATACGAGGTGGTGTTCACCTGCAGAAAACAGAGTGGGGGGCGGGCACAACATCACTTAACACATTTTTTGTAATATATTCAGAAAATGGACTAGAAACACCACTATTTATCAAATCTCAAAATATTGTGTGTTGTTAAAAAACTCAAAAA
>NW_007736335.1:58948-59508 GCF_000696425.1 Galeopterus variegatus | reverse complement strand
ACAGGTCCCCTCACTGCAGTCCTGCCTGGGAGCTCTACCCACAACCTGAGAAGCAGCAGATTGGGCCCCTCCCTGAAGTCCTGTTTAGTTGCCAAAGCAGAAGCACAGTGACCGTGCCACTGGCAAACCAGTCCTGGAGATTCTGATACAACCTACATCCATGCCTCCAGCCTGAGAATCAATCCCACAACTGCTTCCCCAGTGACCCAGCTCCTGAGATGACTGATCCACAGTGTAGATGTGCACAGCTACTACCTGAGAACCAACCCAGCATTTCCTCCTCTGACGAAGCTGTGCTGGCACTGCCACAAATCTACCAAGCATAGGTGGCTAAGTCAATCACAGACAGTGAAAGTGAATTACAGCTGAAGAAACTACACAGTCTATACTACTGCATCCATCCAGCTCTTTACCCAATCAACACCCTAGGCCTTATTTGCAGGTAAAAGTCTTTCCCACACAAGCCATTCCACAAAACTCAAAGAGGTGACTGCATCAGATGCACACATATCAATTCAGGGAAACAAGAAACATGAAAAATAAGGTAACGTGACACCATC
>NW_007736335.1:56491-56945 GCF_000696425.1 Galeopterus variegatus | reverse complement strand
ACCCATTCATATGCAGCCTACAAGAAACATACCTTACCTGCAAAGACACACACAGACTGAAAGTGAAGAGATGGAAAAAGATATACCATGCAAATTGGAAACAAAAGCAAGTAGAGTAGCTAGATTTATATCAGACAAAAGAGACTTTAAATAAAAATCTGTACTAAGAGACAAAGAAATGCATTATATAATGATAAAGGGATCTGTAAAGTAAGAGGATAACAATTACACACCCAACACTGGAGCACATATTATATATATAAAGCAAATATTATCAGATCTAAAGGGAGAGATAAATGCAAAAACAATAGTTGGGGACCTTACACCCCCCTCTGAGCATTGGACAGATTATCAAGACATAAAATCAACAAGGAAACATTGGATTTAAATGGCACTGTAGACCAGGTGGACCTAATAAACATATGCAGAGCATTTCATCCAACAGTGACAACAT
>NW_007736335.1:53429-54513 GCF_000696425.1 Galeopterus variegatus | reverse complement strand
AGAATTAAAGAGCTTAGAGAGTAAGACAGGCTGCTACTGGAAACTTTTTGCCCTGGGCATTGAAAATGAGTATTTGTTCATCAATCACCGGTTTGTCATCGAATTACAAAGAAGACTTTATTTAAAAGCAAACGTAGATCACTGTATTTTCCTGTTGAGAACTCTAGGTTTTAAGGACTTTAATTATAAGTACTGTACTAGTCAGGGTTCTCCAGAGAAACAGAACCAATGGGAGGTAGATAGATAGATGAGATTTATTAGGGGAATTGACTCACATGATTATAGTGGCTTAGAAATCCCACAACAGGCCACATGCAAGCTTGAGACCCAGGGATGCCAGTAGCATGACTCAGTTCAAGTCCAAAGGCCTCAGACCAGGGGAAGCCAATTGTGCAGTTCTCAGTCTTAAGCCAAAGGCCTCAGAACCCAGGGTGGGCAGTCGGGTAGAGGGTGCTGCTGAGAGGCTGGAGCTCTGATGTCCAAGNTTTTTTTTTTAAGAAGTGCCCAGGGATCCTTTCCTGCCCTGAACACTGCAAGGGCCTCCTGGTCTGGGAGGAGCTACCAGGCAGGACCTCCACTCAAGGCAGAGCCTGCTTCTGTCTGGGCAAATTCAGATGCAGGGTTGCAGGGGCAGAGAGCCAGGGGAGCCCTGAAATCTACATGCCAGTGCACTGTGCAGTCAACTTTTCTAAATTATCGCACAATCTCAGGATAAGAAAACCCTGCCAAGATTCCACGGGCTTTCCCTACACTAAGGAATCCCTGTCTGATGTTAATACTGGTGAAAAGCCAGTTTACCTTATGGAGGTGATAAGAATTGAAAAGAATACTGAATTTATAAAAACTTGAATCATTAAGAAAAGATCAGTGGATTCACAGGTTTACCTTTACTTTAGAGAATTAAGACAGGCTGCTGGAAACTTTTTGCCCTGGGCATTGTTAAATGAGTATTTGTTCATCAATCAGTGGATTCACAGGTTTACCTTTACTTTAGAGAATTAAAGAGCTTAGAGAGTAAGACAGGCTGCTACTGGAAACTTTTTGCCCTGGGCATTTTTAAATGAGTATTTGTTCATCAATCACC
>NW_007736335.1:51508-52241 GCF_000696425.1 Galeopterus variegatus | reverse complement strand
TAACAGGGACTGGATTTTATTATCTGGGACCCCATTCACATCGGGACAATGCCATCCTAACTGTCACCAGACTTAGAAACATACATCCAAGATGTCAGGACCAAATAGTTACCAAATCCTGTCCATCCCCCTCCTCAGGGTTCCCTGCATCTTCCTCTACTTTCCATTTCATCTGTCAGTATCTTGGTTGGGCCTACACATCTGCGGGCTGCTGCCAGGGATTCCATATTGCTGTCCTTATCCCTTGTCACTCCTCTCTTCCTCTTGCTGGGTAGGACGGTGGGAGGCAGCCTGTCCAGTGACGGGAAAGAATGTGGCAGGTGGCACTGGGATGAAAAGGCAGAATCTGTCCCTGGGTGATTCTGTGGTGCTAGGCTTTGTACCCCACAGAGTGTGTGAGGATTTGATGACACAATGTATGTACAAATACTTTGTTACAAAAGCTCTATCAAGAGTCTATTTTAGATTTGAGAATGCAAAATAAAAAGAAAGATAAGAGCCTTTATTCTGAAACCCCTCTCCATGGAAAGGAAAAAGCTACTAGTTGGTGAGCCAGGTGCAAAGCAGGACTGTGGTTGTGCGACAGTGAGCCTCAGCCAATGTCACTGCCAAAACACACTAATGGGAGGCCTGGTGCCCTGTGTGCTGGCATGCAGGCAGGGGTTCAACGCATGGAGGAGGGGGACAGCTGTCATGTGGCAGATGATTACAGAAATTCAGCAGGGAGGGTGAG
>NW_007736335.1:49244-49675 GCF_000696425.1 Galeopterus variegatus | reverse complement strand
TGTCTTATAGACATTGTCTAACACAAAGAGTTTGATCAACAATTGTTTGTAGATCTTGGTCTTATAGAGACATAAGCTTAGCCCAATACATTGTTTCTTTTTCTGGGACTATTTAAGCTTCCCTAAGGATCATGTTATTTCTAATTGTTGAGGTTCTAGATGAAGATGGCCAGAGTGGTCGGGGGCAGGGGGTGGGGGCAGGNCAGCGTGCATGTGTTCCTTAGGAATATTCAAAATGTCCACGCCTAAAAGTATGAAGGCAAAGGGATTAGGTCTGTGCTATAGACTTAGGGGATCCAGCCTTTATTGAGTGCCTAATGTTTACCAGACACTGGTGTACATGCTTTACATTCACTGTCTTACTCAATTCCTACAGCAGTTCTCTGAGGAGACAGGAGCAGCTCATGACTGTAGATGAGGAAAACTGAGGC
>NW_007736335.1:46771-47118 GCF_000696425.1 Galeopterus variegatus | reverse complement strand
GGAATAAGACCATAATTTAGATTTTCCAAAGTACCCTCATATATAGTCTTCTATTGAGTTTCATAAGCCAGTAAGGGAGGGATTGTCTCTTGTTGCGGTTGGTGGAGACTGCTTAGAAGGGACAGAAGGGGACCTTCTGGAGAGGTGGAAATTTTCCACATCTCATGTGGGTGATGGTTACAGATGAGTATACAGTTGTCAAAGGTGAATGGAACACTTCAGAACCGAGCATTTTACTGCATCTAACTTATGCCACAATGAGCAAACAGGGACACAGAGCATGTGAGCTTTGCAAGGGTTGAAGGTTCATCTCAGTCTCCATACAGATCAACAAGGGGAGGTGATGT
>NW_007736335.1:43884-44941 GCF_000696425.1 Galeopterus variegatus | reverse complement strand
CCTTGAGACATTACTCTAGAATGGTGACGTCAGCACAGTGGTGGACCAGGAATCCCAGGACTTCAGTCTCCCAAGAAACAGCAAGTAAATAACAACATGCTAACCAATATACATAGCTGTGTGCGAACTCTAATGCTAGTTACTAACCTGCAGCAAACAAGCAAATGCCCAGCCAAGGAAAAGCCACACTTAAATGGTAGGAAATCTCATAACAGTTTTTGCTCGCTTTTACTCCCCCCCCCCCCAAGGTGTGTTGGGCTCAGGAGGAAGTTGCCCAATTCTTGGCTCCTCCTTCAAAATGGAAAGAAAAGTGGGGAACTTGTCTGCAATGTAGTGGAGAACTTGTCTGCAATGCTCTGGGACGCAGTCTGGGATGCAGTGGGGTGAGAGGACCAGGTGACTTCACTGGAGAATTCTCTCATATGTTTAAAAAAAAATTAACACCGATTCTCCCCAAACACTTCCAAAACACTGAAGAGAAGGGAGCACTTCCAAACTCATTCCATGAGTCTAGAATTACCCTTATGCTAAAGCCAGAGAATGGCACTACAAGTTGAGCATCCCAAATCTGAAAATCTGAAATCTGAAATGTTCCAAAATTAGATTCATTGGAGCATTTTGGACTTTGGATTTTCAGTCAAGCTGCACAGGCCTCTACTCACCCCTCCCTCCATCCACTGAGCCTCAGTGCTAGAACCTGTGAGGGCAGCCCAAGTACCTGTGTCCCGGCCACACAAAACTGCTCTTGTCGACTACTGGACTCACACTCAGGTTCCCTTCACTCCTACCTACTCCCAGCCCTTCGATGGTCCTGTGGACACTGCAAAGGCAGCATCTTGACTCTTGTGCCTTTCGGCATGCTGGACTCCTAGTGCTCTGGCCCCAGCATAGTGCTGGGTGTGCAGGGACAGTTGGAAGAACCGGACCCACGTGGGGACTCACCCGAGGAACCTCAGTTTCAAGTGGCAGGAAGTCTCCTGCTCTCCCACTTCCCAACTTTAAAGCATCTAACAGGGAGGGAAAATCCAGAAAAAAAAAAAAAAAAAAAAAAAACGGG
>NW_007736335.1:40893-41972 GCF_000696425.1 Galeopterus variegatus | reverse complement strand
GGAACGGAATCTGTGACTTGACTTCATGGAGGATGGTCACCATGAATCGGCTCCCACCCAAGAAGTTCTCTGATGTTTGCCTACAATTTTCCTGCATGTCCCTGCTTAGATCACCATGAATCAGCCCCCTACCACCTGCCCCCCATTAAACACTGTGGCAAGTCTGGGAAAAGCGGAGATGGTCATTGAGACATGAGTCCAGCATTTCCCCAGGCTGTCGGCTTCCTGATTAAAGGCTACCTTTCCTTACTCTGACACTTGTCTCTCAATTATTGGCTATTGAGTGGCGAGCAAATGGACCTTTGGGATTTCAGCAACAGTCCTTTGCCACCTTGGCGGCACTCAGCTGTCCCCAGAGTAAATTACAGAATCAAGGGAGGGAGCGGGTCAGGTCGGAAACTCCCCAGGAAGCCTGAAGGGGACTGATCCATGCAGGGAGCTACAGATTGCCTCCCTTCCCCTCTAATTTCTTNTGTCCCAAATCCCTGTACTGTTATTTTCTGTATTTCTGTGATTCTTTGGTATTTGGTGGGGCATGGATAGTTTTCACTGGGAACAGCTTATCAAGTGCCTTTTTAAACCAGAAATTCATTATTTAAATTTAATTTTGTATCCTGAGTTTTAAATACTATGTATATAGGATAAACCTCATTTATAAAAATGTTTACTGTTCTTGTGTGTGTGTGTGTGTGTNCCTGAAGGGGACTGATCCATGCAGGGAGCTACAGATTGCCTCCCTTCCCCTCTAATTTCTTTCTTTCTTGCCAATTTTTTAAAATTCTGAAATGTGTTCATTGCGAATTGGTTAAGTGTGCAGCCAATGAAAAGTAACTTTCCCTCCTCTGTCTTCCTCTTATTTCAATTTAGCTCCCTGAGGGTGGGCCACGAGTAGTTTCCAACTTCCTTCCAGCCACTTTCTTGCCCAGTGACATGGACTGGGCTTGTATCCCGCCTCAGTCACGCAGCTCACGCCCTCTTTCTGGAGGTGGCAGGTGTGAAGTTCTTGTGATTTCACGTTTGAGAGAGAAACAGCCAGTGGCGGGCATTGAAAGTCAGTGTAGGAAAAATGTGCACACTTC
>NW_007736335.1:37997-39129 GCF_000696425.1 Galeopterus variegatus | reverse complement strand
CTGGAACAAAGATGAAAGTTCTCTTTAATTTTGGCATCTGGGATGAAGAGAATGTCAGTTGGGTTCTGGGAGAGATGAGAGTCTGGAAGCCTCTCTCATCATGCCGGTCCCTGCCTTGTCCCCACAGGTTCCAGATGACTGGGCCCCAACCACCCAGCAGGTCGGAGTTCACCAGCAGACAGCTGCCCCACGGCCATGGAGGTTGTGTCCACCAGGTACATTCTAAGACCATCTCTCACCTTTACCACCCCCCACCCCGTGTCTCCATGTGCTTCCAGGCTTCTGTTCCCTGCACTTCCCGTTTCTTTTTTCCTCAGAGATTTGTCGGATGCCTCTGTGAGTCGGGTGTTGTGCTAGGGGAGAGCACGAGGGCCCTGCCCTCCTGGACCTTTCCTGCTGGTGTGGTATCAAGGCACATGGGTGAATATGACACTCAGAGAGGAGTGATAGGAACTGTGAAGGATAATGGAGCGATTGGTGGGAAAGAGACAGGGTGGTGGGGCCTCTGGGGTGGTGACTTCGGGCTGATGTCCAAAGGTGGGCAGGGCCAGCCGTGCAGAGAACCAGGCAGGGAGCTCCTGAGAGGACACTGCAGGAAAGAGGGTGGGGGTGACTGAGCAAAGGCAGGAGACAGCTGGGGAGTGGAGGGTGAAAGGAGTGGGCAGATCACACGTAGAAGGAATGGGGCTTCATTTAGTGAGTGAGGGAGGGTGCTAAAAAGTTTTCACCGGGGGGCTGCCAGGATCTGACTTGCATTTTAAACACTCACGTCTGGAATGAAGAGGGCAAGACAGGTACCAGGTGGAGGGCCTCCCAGGGTGGGTGTGAGAGGTGGCCCCCACCCTCTCGCATGTGACATGGTAGGGTCTCTGCCTCCTAGGGTTATATGAGCCCCAGGAAAGGCAGTATGACCTCGCCTGGGGGTGCTTGACTGTAGTTTTTGCTTCACAGTTGTTTCCTTCTTTCCCCATGAGAACGAGCTGGGAATTGACCATCTCCTGCCCAGGGGCTTCCAGAGCTGGCACCAGTGGCACGCAGTAGTTTTAAAAATCCTCTTAGGAATTCACATCTCCTGTCTGCTACTGTGAGCATGGCAGAAAAGGCTGCCCTTGCCTTCCAGGAGGGAAAACCT
>NW_007736335.1:36145-37052 GCF_000696425.1 Galeopterus variegatus | reverse complement strand
CAGGAGAGCATCAGGCATGTGGTCGGGGACAAGATGGTTGGGCTGGGACAGGGTGGTCAGGGAGCACAGGGGAGTAGGGAGGACTGGGGTATATTTGGGGTGAGCCACTAGCACTTGTGGAGGGTTGTATGTGGAGAGTGAAGCCAAGACAGGCACAGAACCGAACTGCTTGGGTGCATTGAGCCTCCTAGGTAGGGAGTGTGGTAGGAGTGGTGGTTCACATCTGGGGACCCCAGCAGGCAGGTGGCACTTGAAGCCTCAGTCTTGGGGGTCTCCTAGGAAGAGACTGCAAATACTAAAGAGGAGAAGGCGCAACTGAGCCCATGAGGACGCGAACATGGAGACATCATTCCAGGGAGACTGGTCAGCAAAAGGGCAGGGAAGGAACAGCCGGGAGGCAGGAGGGAGATTCCACATCCTGGAAGGAGAGACCTTCCATCCACAGGGAGTGACCACCGTAGCAAGTGCTGAGGAACCGAGACAGGACATCTTCTCTACATTTGCAGTGCTCTTACTGTGAAAGAGGCTGAAGGTCTCATGAAAGTCTCTTCATGAGGCAGAAACCATTGGTATGTTATTTTTGTTAGGTTTTCCTTACTCCTTTTAATAAGGTGTTAGTTTAATTTATTTTTGAATTGTATGAATTCTTACAGATTAAGAAAATTAGACATTTAAGTATGATTGATATGTGTAGCAAATGTTTTCTTCTCGCTTGATTTTCCATCTTTGGCATAATTTCTGTTATGCAGAGTTTTCTTCTTAATTTTTGTATAGTTGACTTTATGCAGTTTTTGTAGCTTCTTGTCATACTGTAACCGGCAACCGAGGATGGCTGCTCCTTCACCTGGAAATAAAGGACTCAAGAGTTGGGTGCTGATGTAACATTTGGAAGCTTTATTACCAGCAA
>NW_007736335.1:34023-34549 GCF_000696425.1 Galeopterus variegatus | reverse complement strand
GAGGTTTCGGTAATGGGCCACAATAATCAACCACATTGTGTATTGACAAAATAAAATAAAAATAAAAATTAAAATTAAAAAAGAAGAAAACTGTCAGGTGAAATTTTGCGGGTTCTGGGCTTTCTTTATCTCAGGGCGAGTACTGTAGCTCTTTCATCTGGTTCTGTAACTCTTTTATTCATCCTTGGAATGTGGGTGTTACCTGGCTCCTGCAAGCTGAGTGCCATCTCATTCCTGGGCAGCTGTGACTTCAAAGGAAGAATGGTTAGTTTGCCAAATTCCTGATTAAATCTTATTATCTTGCTCCCTTGAGCACCAAGTTGCACAACGTTTTTCCATGAGCTATGCTGTGAACCAAGGTTCCAAAAAGACTTCTTACGGCTAGCATCCACTTAAAGCTGCAATTTACAACATGGCTCTTCCAAGGCCAGTTGTCCACGACTATTTGCCATGGTGAGCTCTTACAATACTGAAACAGTTCTTTCTCTCTACAAACTTGTAAGAAAAAGTTCTCATATATATATAT
>NW_007736335.1:31026-31828 GCF_000696425.1 Galeopterus variegatus | reverse complement strand
CTGATTAAGTCAGCTGATAATCTAAATGAGGTTCATCTCAAAGACAGAGAACAGTACTGCAATCTGATAACCCGTAAGAGTATTATACTTTTCCATCTAAACATAAAATTTCTCTCTACAGTCACCCACTTTTTGATATTATTCACAAAATAAGTCTGATGTCATTAAATATGGCCTGTTTGCGTAAATGCAGCAAGAATGGCAATTAACCACACAGGCATTTTAAATTTGCCTTACTGGACATCCCAAATTAGACTTTTAAAAGCCTCTTGAGGGTAGGAAGTCAAGCCAAGAACTTGTCCCNCATTAAATCCTATATAGAGGAAAAAAAAGAGTCACAAACTAGTATTTAGTATAATACTAGCATTTATATTTACTTGTGAAGTTACTTTTACCAATTGCTGTGGCCTGAATATTGGCATCTCTCCAAAATTCATACATTAGAACTTAATCCCTGATGTGACAGTATTAAAAAGTCGGTCCTTTGGGATGTGATCAGGTCATGAGGACTCTTCCCTCATGAGTGGGATTAGTGCCCTTATAGAAGAAGCTGAAGGGGCCTGTTTGTCCCTTCTGCCATACAAAGACACACAGAAAGCACCGTCTATGAAGAATAGGTTTTCACCAGACACTGAATCTGCTGGTGCCTTGATGGTGGACTTTCAGCCTTTCGAACTGTGAACAATAAATTTTGTAGTGTATATGAGGGTCTTCAAAAAGTTCATGGAAATATTTACATTATCTTCTAATTGCATTTTTCCATGAACTTTTTGAAGTACCCTTGTAAATTAGTCAGTCTAAG
>NW_007736335.1:28192-29597 GCF_000696425.1 Galeopterus variegatus | reverse complement strand
CACATCTGGTGAGGGCCTTGTCCTGGTGTTACAGTGACTCAGGGTATCACACGGTGAATATAGCAGGAGCAGAGAGAGAGAGACTCTCATGCTCTCCTTTAAAGACAATAGAACCATATCCACGACCACCATTAAACCATCAATGAATTAATCCATTCACCAGGCAAGGTCCTCGCAATCTAATCATCTCTTCGAGGCCCCACCTTTCAATTACCATAATAGGATGTCCCACCCTCTTAACACTGTCACAATGGGGACCAAGCCTCCAACACATTTAACTTTGGAGGGACACAATTCAATCCACAATAGGTACCCAGTTAGAGTTTCCAAATTCCGGAGGGATCAGGCAGGAAGAAAAAGATGAATGTTCACTTCTGTCAACAAAAGTGTAATTTACTAATTTGTTGAAAGTTATAGATAGCTTAAGAAATAGAGGAAGAAATGGATTAAATCCAGTGGCAATATTCCGAACAAAAGTCATAGTCATTCTTTGTAATCCACTTAATCCCATGTAATTAATTCCTGTTCGGCTTGATTAATTCCTGTTCGGTCAGTAGTTTCATGAATCCATCAGCTTCTCCACTAGAGCTCTTGAATTCTTCACTTGTTCCAGTGAAAAGATCTCAAGGTTTTTAAAGCAATGCCATCAGAAGCCCATACCCCAGAGTACCCGGCACAGTCTTTTTTGCTTGTATTTGAAACAGTTTTTTGTTGCTGTTAAATATTAGCACTCGGGCCTATAATTGATTGCAAATGCTTTCAGGAAAGAATCGTAGTAAGATGATAATTCTCTGTGGATGAGAAAAGACATAAAATGGCTGTTGTAAGATTTGGTGAAATTTCATTATATAAATAACACAATTAACAGGGAAATTTGGTTGTTTCTGTGACATGACAATTTAAATAGTAACTGTAATTAGGATTGACAACATTACTCTGTTGTTGTCTAACATCAGGCAACACAGTACCAAGACATATCATAGACAGTAAGGACGTTGATAAATTTCTAAGAACTTCTTACAGTTTCTTAAATAATAACATTTTACCCATACAAATATAACTTAGGTAAGGCAAAGCATCTCTTCTTATTTGCCAATGCCACTTATGTTATTTAAGCTATCAAATAAACCTAATTAGCTTTAATATCTCTTTTTTACAAGGTGAGAAAACAAACCCTTTGTGATTTGTGAGGGACCCTATGGGAAATCTCAAAGTCAGTCTGAGATCAAGATTTTATTTAGGATTTGATTTTGGGAAGGCAAAATATCAATAGCTGTTGAAAATGTCAAAAGGTTTGAACACTTGATTTAATGAGATTACAAGTCACTGTGAAACAATACTTACCTATTTAGCCAAAGTGTCAACAAGAAGTTTTGAAAAGTAAATATGAGGTAACTTAACTTGG
>NW_007736335.1:0-28094 GCF_000696425.1 Galeopterus variegatus | reverse complement strand
CAACAGGTACATGAAAAAATGCTCAACATCACTAATCATCAGGGAAATGCAAATCAAAACCGCTTTGAGATATCACCTCACCCCAATCAGTCTGGCTATCATAAAAAAGATAGAGAATAACAAATGCTGGTATGGATGTGGAGAAAGGGGAACCCTTCTGCACACTTGGTGGGACTGTAAATTAGTACAGTCATTATGGAGAACAGTATGGAGGGGCCTCAAACAACTACTGATAGAACTTCAATAAGATCCAGCAATCCCAGTCCTGGGACTATAGCCAGAGGACTGGAAATCATCATGTTGAAGGTATACCTGCACTCTCATGTTTATCGCAGCTCTATTTACAATGGCCAGGTGATGGAACCAACCTAAATGTCCATCAATGGATGACTGGATAAGGAAAATGTGGTATATATACACAATGGAATACTACCCAGCCACAAAAAAGAATGAAATCCTGCCATTTGCAGCAACATGGATGAGCCTGGAGAAAATTATCCTAAGTGAAACAACCAGGTGCAGAAAGAGAAATACTGCATGTTCTCACTCATAAGTGGGAGCTGAACCCAAAAATAAACAAATAAACAATAAACAGAGAGAGAGAGAAAGAAACAGCAATCACAATAATACATTGAACTTTTAGGAGAGAAAAGATCTGTGGCTACTATTGGTGAAAAAGGGGAGGGGAGGTGGAGAGGGAGATGTGTTAATGAGAAATTGGTTAACGGACACAAAGAATGATTACATGTTGTAATGATGAATAAGTTAATTATCCTGATCTAACCATCACACATTGTACACAACTATCGAAAGTCAACTTTGTACCCCACATATATGTATAATAAATTATCTTAAAATTAAAAAAATAAACAAGGACATGACAAAGATAACAAAAAATAGCAAAGAAAAACCTTTGAAACTCTCTCATTCAGGGCAGGCCAAGAATCCAAGGAAATTTTGTCATTTTAACATAGAGAAAAGTAAACTCTAGATTTGCATCAGTACACTGTTAATATTGCTTATTTTAAAAAGCAAGCCTTATCTTTGTCTCATCTAACAAATATTTTCCCACCCAAAACTCATAAAAATATACTATATTAAAGTACGTAATGCAAGGAGTAAACCAAGTAGAATTGACAGGGAGAGTAATATTGAATCCTTGAATATAAGACCTTTTAGAAGAAGTAAAACTAGTGATTGAAATAAAAGGTGCTTGAGAGGAAATTGCAAATATACATGGTTGAAAGGCACAGATCATAACTGAGTTAGTGGTATCATTAACTATCCAACGTAAGTTTTTATTTCTTTGAAATTTCCCTTGTTGGATAATACGAGGGAAAAATGGAATGGTTAAATGCCAAATAGATTTTTTAATGGGAGTATAATATTGATTATAGTGCACCCTGAAAAGGAGACCCACCAAACCAGGATTCCACTGAGATGATTGACCAGAATAATTAAAAGGAAGAGTATAATTCCAGGCAGTATTAGAATCCAGTATCAATAAATCACGTGGACCCCAATTTTCTAAAGTCCAATTATTAAACAATGTGTTTCTGTAAAATTAGTAGAGTGGCAAGAAATCCAGTTAAGGTCTTGACCATTTCCAATAGATATCCAGGGATGAGAACATACAGGGATATTGAGTTTATAATGGTTTTTTTCCTATAATAAAATTTCCACCTACTCCTGGTGTGGAAATGAACATGTGATATTTTATAGCTAAAGCACAATTATGGTCTTTTATAATATGATTCATATACCATAGAGGTTGAAGAGGAATACAGAAATTGCTAGCAGTGAAATTATTTACGGCACATAAAGGTAATTTCTCAGTAAGAAAATACCAGTTGTTGAAGAAGTTTATGCCATCCGCTATGATAGCCCCCTTAATCCCAATTTAATCTGCAATCTTGTGAGGGGCCAGTAGGGGGGAGCCAGCTGCCTCCCGTGTATGTTGTATCATTGGATGAAAAAGGGGGCTCTGTATCTTGCCATGTAATTAAATCAAAAACAGAAGGATTCAGAACATGAGCCCAATAAATGTTATTACTTAGGCTTATGGAAGGTTGGATAATACAGAGGAGCCCATATATTATGAGAAGATGTGTTACCTTTGGACCTTGGGAATTTATAGTTACATGAGCAATCATGGCCAAGAATAAATTTTCAGGTGTCTTGGGTGTTCCAGTAATTTCCAACATATTTTCTGCGTGTGTGGTAAGCTTTTAAAAACCACCCCAAGTTGGTCCGGAAGAAAGCATCGTGGAGGCCAATGGATCCATCTTCCACTTCTTTTTGTTCTGCATTCCTGGAGGTGGTTGGTGCCACATGATATGGTCGAACGGCCTTAGCAGGCACCCGAAGAGGACCTGTAGGAGACAGAACAGAAGCATACCCTCTTTCCCACACTAATAACTCAATAGGGCCCAACCATTGTGGCCCTTGTGAGGGATGTTGAGACAAAACCAAAGGTTTAGGCCTTTCATTAGGGGGAGTAAAGTATTGACCCACTGCTGTCAAATATTGTGAATTACAATTCAAAAAATTTAAGGTATATAGTGCTTTCATTAATGGTTCTTGTGGTGTGAAATTTCCCTCCATACTCCCCCTTTTTTGTTTATGTAAATGTGCTTTGGTAAGGCCATTAGCTCTTTTTATAATGCCTTGGCCAGTGGGGTTATAAGGTATTACCACGACATGTTTAATGTTTCATATATTATAAAACATTTGAAAAGCTTTAGAGGAGTATGCAGGTCCGTTATCCGTTTTAATTTGTGTTGGAACTCCCATAGTGGCAATGGAAGAAAAAAGATGTTTTTGTATATGTTTTATATTTTCTCCTGTTTGTGCAGTGGCACGAATAAATCCTGAGTAAGTGTCTACCGTGACATGTAAATATATAAGTTGCCAAAAAGGGTCCAAATGAGTAACATCCATTTGTCAAATTTCATTTCCTTTTTTTTTTTTTTTTCCTTTTTGTCTTTTTTCGTGACCGGCAACAGATCGCAACCCTCAGTGTCACGCCCGTACTGGACCGGGACTGGCCACGGGATCACAACCCTCGGTGTTGCTCCCGCCCCTCGCTCAGCCAGTGAGCGGCCGGTCTGTATGTGGGATCCGAACCCTCGGCGGGAGCGCCACCACGCTTCCCAAGCGGCACACTATAGCAGTGTGCCACCGGGCCGGCCCATCAAATTTCATTTCCTTTTAATCCACGAGTATTAATGCTACCTGGAGAGATTACTATAGAGTATCTTTGACAATCTGAACAGGCACAAATGATTTCTGGAGCTTGTCTGTAAGGAATTTGAAAGGAATGAACCAGTGCTTTAGCACCTTGATGAAAAAATTAATGAGAAGTTATAGCCTTTTGTATAGTGTTTGTGTACATTACTAACTTACCAGCGTGGTCACTACCTTCTGTGAGAGGACCTGGCTACACAGAATGAGATCTGATATGAGTTACAAAGAAAGGATCATTTTTACATTGAATTAATTTTTGTAATTGTCTAAACATTTCAAAGAGAGTAGCGTCATTTCCATCATGAATTAAAACATCTTGAATAACTGGTAAAGTACCTACTACGTAAGCAGAGTCAGCCACTGAGCTTAATGAGGAAAACGTTGTAGAGCTGCAGTAGCAGCTGCTGGCTCAGTTCATTGTGTGGAACTATGAAGAAAGGTAGGGAAATGTTTCCAAGAAGCCCGTTCATGCTGGAGAACAGATCCTTTATCTGACTTTTCAGAGCCATCTATAAATTTAGTTAAAGCATCAGGAATAGGAATAGGTGACAACTCTTACATTTGAAAGAAATTGGCATCCTGGGCTGTGTGGGGTGTTCAGGACAATGAAATGAACAGGTTCCCCTGGAGTAAGTGGTATAACCAAGAAGTTTTTGTAAATCATTAAGGATTAATTGATTTTTGATAGATAAAGAAATTCATTGTGGGCAAATAGATCTTTGTGTGATAACATAACCTAAATATGTTCATGGTTCTGTTTTTTGAATTTTTTTAGGAGCTATTTGAAGCCCCCCTTTTTTGTATGAGTTAAGATAGATGAGTAGATTTGAGACAGTATATTTGAATTTGTTATTACTTATGCTTACATGGGCAACAAGAATATCATCCATATAATGATAAATTAATGCACCAGGAAAAGCCATTCAGGTAGGGCACAAAGAATGATCCACAAAATCCTGGCAAATACTCGGACTGTTGATCATTCCTTGGGGAAGAACTTTCCACTGATATCTTTGTAAAGGAGTCCCAGCATTAATATTGGGAAGGGAAGATGCAAATTTTTCTTTATCACCTTCCTGTAAAGGAATGGTAAAAACAAAACAAAACAATCTTTTAGGTCTATAATAGGAAGATGATGTCCTTTTGGAATAAGTGCTGGGTTAGGGAGCCCAGGCTGTAATGCTCCCACTGGCACAGTTCATGCATTAACTTGTCGGAGATCGTGTAAAAGTCTTCACTTCCCTGATTTTGGGGGGATGTAAGAAATAGTAGTATTCCATGAACTATGTGTAAGGGCTTAATATGTCTTGTTTGTAATTGTTCTTATATTAGAAGATGAGCTTTTAAAAGTCTTCACTTCCCTGATTTTGGGGGGATGTAAGAAATAGTAGTATTCCATGAACTATGTATAAGGGCTTAATATGTCTTGTTTGTAATTGTTCTTGTATTAGAAGATGAGCTTTTATAAGTTTTTCCCCTTTAGAGGCTATTGCTCCACCCAAACAGGGGGTCCAGTAATTCATTGCAGTTTGAGTGGCGGGAGTTTGGCAGTGTCTTTTATGATAAATTTGGAGGGGAAGTTCCTATGTAAACATCCCTTTGTGTAAGTAAATCTCTCCCCCATAAAGTAATAGGGAGATCCAGTATGAAAGGCACAATAATGGCAGTTTGTCCTTTAGGTCCTAAACATTTTAAAGGATATTTACTTTGGTGTGGGGTTTGTGTTCCTCCCAATCCAGATACAGCCATGAAAGAGGAGCAAGTTTTTCAGGAGGGAATGCAGTCTTTGGGAGTAATAATAGTAATATCTGTTTTTGAATCAATTAAACCTGTTATTGTTTTTGATTTACGATGAGAATGAGGAGGCGTGGTCCATTATTTGTCTTTGTAACCCAATAAGCTTCTGTCTTTGTCCAGCCTCACCCAAAATTAAATCTTCTGTTATAGATAAATCAAGTCCTTCACTTTTCATGATTTTTAAAGCAGTTGATAACAAGCGTGGCAACATTTCAATTGCACCTACATGACTGAGTGAAAGTTTATCCTCCAGGAACTGGCAAGCGCCGGAAGCATAACCTGTTCACCAAAACAATCGAGAGATATGCTTATCTTATCTGGAGAGAGCCTGTCTTGAGAACTCCAGCCATTCTTCCCTTCAAGAAAGCATGATATTCCTGGCGGTACCTAGTACAACTCCCAGTGGGCAAGGCCCCAAGGATATGTGCACCAATCATCTAAAAGGTTGTTAAATGATTAGTCACTGGAGGCAACAGGCAAAGGAGATCTCTATGAAGCCCTCAATTTTACGTTTTTTTTTTTTTACAGGGGACTACTGTAAACAGTTTGCCATGGAGGTCTAGTGAATGTGCTTAGGCTCCCCTCCTTTGTAGGAGGGGATGCCTTATAGGGGGGTGGCTGACATATCATCAATATGATGAAACATTGTAATCGTGCTGGGCCTAGTCCACTTGGCTAGGCCCCAGCTACTAAACCGTGACAGATAATTTAGCTACGTGGATAACCTTGAAGCAACATTTGAAAAGTTCATTGTCTTCCTTCCCAGGCAAAGGCAAGCTGATTTTGGCTATCAGCTGAGAGAAAAAAGCATTTGCACAGTCCGGTACGCAATGACAAGTTCCCGGCTCAATATTATCTACTAGTCTAGAGATAGCATCTTGAAGTCTATTAACAAAATCTATGTATGCTTTGATACGCCTTTGTCTAACAGTTGCAAAAGAGCCGGTAGGGGTATTTATTTCTGGAATTTTATTCCATGCTTTAATAGATGTCTATGATGGTTGAGTCAACACCTAAGGGTTAAGATCTTCTTAACCTTAACCCCTTCTCCTACCAGCATATCTATACCTATAGGGATGTTATTTAAAATTTCCATTGAAATGGTGGTGGTATCATGAAATTCCAGAAGCTAAAACTGTATTGAGCTGTTGTTAATATGGTTTTAACAAGGGTTTTCTAGTCCTATCTTGTCATATCATAACTACTGACTGTAGATTTTATTGTTCCTTTAGTAATGAAATTCCAGAAGCTAAAACTGTATTGAGCTGTTGTTAATATGGTTTTAACAAGGGTTTTCCAGTCCTATCTTGTCATATCATAACTACTGACTGTAGATTTTATTGTTCCTTTAGTATAAGAACTTTGGATGCCATTTTCCATTATACTTTTCTGAAATTCCTTGTAAACAGCAAAAGGAAGGCTCTCGTGTGAAGGACCTTGATTTCCACCTCAGATGACAATAAAGGCATGTAACATTTCTCCCTCAGTTTGATGTCCCTCATGGAAACACTGTTCCATGATAGGAGTAAAATCCCAGGGAGGCAAATCTCAAGGAGGTGGTGGTGGGCGGAGTCTGGGGCAGAAGAAGGAAGCGGAGAAGCACTGCAGATGTCAGGGTGGCAGCAGCAGCAGCAATGTCAGGGTGGCAGCAGCAGCAGCAGCACCATCCTGTTTATCCAGTTTAGCTACAGTCTTAGGACTTTGTATTAACTGTTAGGCAATTGTACATAAGTTCCATGCTGTAAGATGAGAAGCCTTTATGGGACCAAGATAATTTTTTAACTATCTACCAATATGGTTTCCAATCTTTTAAATTAAGATTCCCTTCTCAGGGATACTGAGGACATTGTTGTCTAATTATCAGTAATAGTTTTACAAGCTGGTGTTCAGTTACTTTACATCTAGCTGCTTTCAAGAGACCTTGAAGCTGTAATTTATGTTGCGTTTCTTCTGTGGATAGTGAAGTGCCTATGAAAGGAAAGTAAAAGAGGAAAAACAGAAAACCTCTGGGCGAAAAGACCTAACTAGACCTTCCCGTAGACGTCCTGGGCTATCCCACGGTCACCTGTGTTTCCTTACCGGAATGCATGGATGTATGTTAGATGTGTCCTTTACCCCTTCAGAAGGTCAGTCTCTGTTCCATGGAGTGTAGTTCCTCACAGGGGGCACCACTCTTGTCACTATCCTCTCAGTGACAGAGATGTAAGGATTACTCAAAGCCCAAATACTTGAAAGCAGTGAGAGGCCCAGAGGAATTCACCAGGCTAACTCCCACAAGAAAGGAGAAAGTCAGTGCAGCCCGAGCTCAGGCTTGTCTCATCTTTTATTGTAGTATCAAGACCTTGGCCATGTAACAAGCTGAGCATAGTATCAAAAGAAATACAGAAAGGAGAGTGTGAACAGGACAGAAAATGATCTCAGTGTCCCCTACTCATGAATCAGAACGTCTTCACTGTATTTAGCATGTGCTGTTTTCAGCACGTAATGTTCTGATTCTTTACACTCAAGGCTTTTGCCGTCTGTGAAGACTTTTGCCCTCTGTTCACTCCCTATACTAAGCAGGACCCCGTGTTCCCACAGGGGAATACATTCATGTGTTGCTTAATGAAAGGGACACATTCTGAGAGATGAGTTGTTAGGTGATTTCATTGTGTGACCACCACAGAGTGTACTGGCACTAACTTGGATGGTATAGCCCACCACACACCTAGGCTGGTACAGTCTACTCCTAGGCTACAGACATGTGGAGCATGTTACTTACTGAATACTGTAGGAAATTGTAACACAACAGCATTTGTGTATTTAAACATATCTAAACATTGAAAAGGTGAAAAGGTACAGTAAAAACATTGTATAAAAGATGAAAAATAATACACCTGTATAGGGTATTTACCATGAATGGAGCTTGCAGGACCAGAAGTTGCTCTGGGGGAATGAGTGAGTGAGTGGTGAGTGAATTATTGTACAGTACTGTACAAACACTGTACACTTAGGCTACACTAAATTTCTTTTAAAAAAAATTCTTTCTTCAGTAACAAATTAACCTTAGCTTACTGTAACTTGATTTTATAAACTTTTAATTTTTTTTAGCTTTTTCACTCTTTTGTAATAACACTTAGCTTAAAACTAACACGGCACACAGCTGTACAAAAATTTTTTTTCTTCATATCCTTATTCTATAGATTTTTTTCTATTTTAACAATTACTATGACTTTTTTTTCTTTTTATACTTATTTGTTAAAAGCTAGGACACAAACATACCCATTAGCTTAGGATTATACAGGGTCAGAATCATCAACATCACTGTCTTCCACCTTCATATCTTGTCCCACTGGGAGGTCTTCAGGGTCAATAAAATGCATGGAGCTGCTGTCTGCTGTGATAACAATACCTTCTTCTGGAATAACTCCTGAAGGACCTGCCTGGGGATGTTTAAAGTTTAACTTTTTAAATATATAAACCAAAGGACTATACTGTAAAATAATGTAAAAAGTATAGTATAGTAAATCCATAAACCAGTAACATAGTCATTTATTATCATTATCAAGCATTACGTAGTATACGTAATTATATGTATTATACCTTTTTGTGACTGGCAGTGCAGTAGGCTTGCTCATACCAGCACCACTACAGACAGGTGAGTAATGCATTGTGCTACGATGTCACTAGGCAACAGAAATTTTTCAGTTCCATTATAATCTTATGGGACCACTGTTGTCATTGACCAAAATGTGGTGCATTACTATATTTAATCTACATAAGTACTCATCTCTTTTCTAATCCAATTAGGATAGAACTCCATTAAGAGATTTTATTAATTAATTTGGTAATACCATCAGGAGGTAGGAAACTATCCCATACACTGGTACATAGCACATATGTGTACATAAACATGGAGAAAGATGCAAATAGAGAGTGATATATCTAGATCGTAGAAAATGGTCATATTTCTATACATATGTATCATCATTGTAGTCTTCTATAGCAAACATGTCTAACTTAAAATACATAATAGATATCACGAAAAATTATACAATGCACTGCTCTGTTTGTAAAAGAAGCCTCTTTAGTATAATAAAATTTACTTTAATGTAAATATTCTCCCATCAAGCTAAATATTTGCAAGCAAGCACTACTTAGAACAGGAGTATATATTTTTTTATGTGAAGAGATGCATACATTCTCGCAAGGGAATTTCAGCTGGATTCCTGAAAGAGTAATCACTTACCTGACATTTACAGTAATTGTTATTATTCAGCAATAAAAAAAAATGAATTTATTCAGTGTTACCATGTACTAGGCATCCTAAAATAGGTAACATTAATTCTTATGTCATGCTTTAGAAGTAATTAATATGCAATCACTGCCATGTTTACCATCCCCTGAACATGCCTTGCTTTGCTGTAGGAAAAAGAAAAATAATTTCCAAATTTTTTGCTTTTGTTTATTGTAGAAAAATTGCATAATTGCATTTTTCTATCTTACGGTAGGCCCACTGAGAAATGCAACCTGGCCCAGCTTTCCCACTGGGGTTGTGTTTTTGTGTATGGGGGGGAGGGGAAGGCGGGGTTCTGCAGATTCCCTGGTGCTGATGACATTCACAGGACAGAGTCGTAGGGTTTAGCCAGTTCAGCTTTGGGCTGAACTGGTGATGTTTTCAATTGTTAACAGGAGGTAAAATGCAAGAGTTCTGCTACATCTTTTGGCTCTGTTATAAGCAGGAAATTCCCAATTATGCAGCGTTTGACAAAACAAAGTTATTTCCCAAATAGCCTTGTGCACAGAAAGCAAACTGGGCAATGGACGTCTTTTTTGGTCTCTTCTTCCAATTCTAGACCAGAATAAAATAAGTACTGGGAAGAAGTGGGTAAGGCGCCCAGAGTTTGAACTAGAAGAAGATGCAGGGAGCTGGGAGGAGTGGGATGGACAGGATTTGGTACCTGCTGGGCTTTGAGAAACAGGGAGATGGGATCGTCCAGGGAGACTTGGACACCTGTCTCTCAGCCTGGTGACAGGAAGTATGGCATTACACCAATGTCAGTGGTGTCCCCAAATTGTAAAATCTGGGCCCTCCCTATTGTTATTGACAGACATTCAGAGAGTCATGAAGATAAAATAGGACTTGAGTTTATTCATCTGTAAAATAAGGAGTGTTAGCCACATAATCACAGCCAGGACATGCTCTTTTTCTGGGGTTTCACTATGTTTGGAAAAAGAAAAATAGCTGTTTAACGTGCACCAAATATTCTATGATATAAAACTAAGTTTATAAAATAATAGGGATAAATAAATTTAGATTTTAAGGATCCCTTCCTCCTCTGGCCCCGCAGCCCCTCATGTGAATTTTCTCAGAAAGAAGCAGGCTCTGACTTGGGTGGAGGTCCTATCTGGAAGCTCCTCGAAGACCAGGAGGCCCTGTGCAGTGTTCGCTAGAAAGAATCCCCGGACTCTTCTGCCACCAGGAATTGAGCTGGAGAGAGCGGGCCCCACACTACACAGCCTCACACAGTTAGAACCCCAGCTCTCCCTCTCTGGGCTCTCCAGCCTTCACATGACAGCCCCTGTAGTTCACAGCCCACCCCAGCACTGAGGTGCAAATGTTAACAAGAGTGAGGGAGCTTTCCAAAGACGAAGATGGAAAAGCATGAAAGATATTGTTAAGTGAAGAAGCAAGACCTGCAGAACAGGTGTGAAGTGTGTGCATCTGTTCTTTTCTGTGTATTCTCTGCATATGTAGTGCATGCTGAGAAAACATTCTCTGAAAACTTCAGTTATCTTGGGGGTTCAGTTATGGGGATATTAATGCTCTAAATTGCTGACTTTAGGGATACTGAAAGTGTTTATAATAAACATGTGAACATTTGTCAACAGAAGATTCTAGGGCTCTTACAAGTAATTTCAACAAGAGCCCTGTCTCTGGATTCTATTCCAAGTGTTCCGTAGGCAAGTCCTCTTCGCCCTCCCCAGCGAGTGCTTTTGGGGTCTAGGACCGCCTTCCAGCCTGGAGTGGGTGACGATGGCTCACTCCCTACAATATGTGCTGGGCACCAACTCTGGACCACATTCTGTTGCAGGCACTCCGCAGACCATCAACTGTCTCTGCCCTTGGGGGCCAAGTGTCCTAGGGCATAAAGATACTGTCCCGGAGGTCCCGATGACTACCATTTAATGCTGGAGGAGTCTTCCTTTGAGACCAAGATTTTTCCTGCTGGAGCAGCAATTTGGAGCTCACAACTCGGAGGTCCCGATGACTACCATTTAATGCTGGAGGAGTCTTCCTTTGAGACCAAGATTTTTCATCTCCTGCTGGAGCAGCAATTTGGAGCTCACAACTAGGCCCCCAAGCAGCCCTTGTCCTAGGCTCCACTCCACTGGGGCATGGCAGGTGAAAACCATGCAAGGTCAACCAAGTTCAAGCATTGATGAGAAGTGGGGTTGGGGAGGGGCGTTGGTGAGAAGTGAGTTACCTAAGGTTAGGCCAGGGTAGATCCTAGACTTGGGGTGAGGAGAATGGAGGCTGCTCTTACTCTTCCCTCCCTCCCCTGGGCCTCAGTACTAGTGTCCACGTGGTCAGCCTTGGAGCTGCTGTACCCTGGCCATGCAAAAGTGCATCCAGGCTGTGGCTGGAGGTGCCCGTGAGTCCCCTTTCCTCCTACCCACTTCCCAGTCCCTCCATGGCCCTGTGATCACCACAAAGGCAGGATCTTGACGTGTCCAGGATGCTGGATTGCCTGTGCCCTGGGCCTGGCACTGTGCTGGGTGTGTAGGAACAGCTGGAAGGGCCTGACATACTTAGGGGCTCCGGCCTAGGGCCATTCAGTTTCATGTGCCAGATAGTCTCACACAGTTCTGTTTCCTAAGAGCTTTCAAAACTCTAACAGGGAAGGGAAATCTGGCAGAAAGGCAGAATTGGGTTTCTCAGGCTTGTCTGACAGCAGGAGCGGTAGGGTAGAGATGACATTTAACCGGCATCAAAACTGGAGAGCAAAAGCAAAATGATTCACTCACAAGGTGGTGATGGGGGCAGGATGTGGGAGCCTTCCAGTGACCTGGGTTCATACCCATTGGACTGTGTCTGTGTCCTTCACTCTGTCCACCCAGCCGTTCATTGAGAACCAACTCGGTGCCAGACACCTGGCTACTGAGATGCTAATGTCAAACCCCTGATCCAGGATCTTCCTGCTGGGACACAGCTCAGCTGCAATGAGACCCTGGATACAGTGACATCCATGCACTCAGTGAACACAGCCCTGAGTGGGGTGGGGCTGGGGGAGCAGAAGTCAAGACCGAAGGTAGTTCAGGGCTCACGAACAGGAGGAGCAGGTGCCCTGGGAAGGGGCCAAGATCAGAACCTGCCTTCAGTGGGGACTTAGAAACTAACTACCGTGTTCACAGAGGAACACATGAGAAGTGGGCAGTGGTCACCTCCTTTCTCCCCTTCCCCAAATGGCACAGATAAGACAACGAATCTAATGACATGTCCAGGGCAAGGATTTGTGCATGTCCCCTTTCCCATGGAGGTGAGATCAGGGGTGTGTTGCTCTTAATCAAAGATGGCACATCCCTATTAGGTAACTTCCTGGCTCTGACTCGCTGGTCTCTGTGGCAAAACACCAGGCTGTATTGCACAATACCAAATGTTGCAGTGCAGGCAAGCCCAGCAGCACCTGAGGTTATAAATCAGCTGGCTTCGCTCACCCTGCAGTCTTTCGGAACAGTTCCTGATTGACTTTGGGGGCTGAAACCCGTGGGACTGGGGACAAGGAGCACTCCTTAGGACATGAGACAATGCAGGCAGAGTGCACTGGCCGCTTCGGAGGCCCAGGCAGGGCGCACCCCAGGTGCCAGGCTGGCGCGGGGAGCCGGGCATCTGCTCCTGCTCACCAAGGTCCTGATGTTCGTTGTCATCCTCAGCGTCCTGCTGCTGGTGAGTCCCCACCATGGTTGCTTGGCTTGGGAAGAGCGCGCCCGGTGCTGGGAGGGAGTAGGTAGAGTGGGGGACAAGGAGCGCCTGTGGCCCAGTCGTGGCCAGGCCGAAAGAACTTGTAGGAGCTGGGGGAAGAGCGGAGATAGGGTGGAGTTCCTGAGCCTGGCAGGACCGACCCTGCTTGAGATGGAGAAGAGCGCGCTGCCCATTCCAGCCCTGGGCCAGACTGTGTTCAGTGGCCCTAGAGGTAAATTCCAGAATCCACGGAGAGAGTCAAGCTGGAAACTCCTCAGCAAGGTTTGAAGGCTCCTTGCAGGGAGATACAGATCGCCTTTTTTCTTCTCCTTCCTTCCTTCTGTTTCGATTCTGTAACGTGCTCATCGTAAATTGGCTAAACAGGCAGTAACCCTCCTTCAGCTGTCTTCACCTTCCAGTTCTGACCCCTGCCTGTCTGTCTGCCGTGAACAGTGTACCGAGTTTCTTCAGTCACAGCAATATGCACAGGGCTGTGTATCATTAGTCAGCAATCACACGCCCAGGCCCAGGAGGCTAGTATCTTCTTTCAGGAGGCTGGATGTGAAGTTTCTGTTTTGATTTTGGGCTTGAGATCAAAACATCCAGTGGTGCACATAAAAATGAGAGTCACTGTGGAAAAACTGCGTGTTTTTTGATTTCTTTTCCAGGGTGATTGGGAATCTGGCCAATTGCCCTTTTTGAAGTTCCTTATATGTTAAAAAATAACATTCATTGCCAAACTAAGGTTACAGGAATCAAGAAATTTTAAATGTTTTCAGTGAATGAATATATACTAAATTCGGAAAAGCAGTAACATTTTGTACTCATAAATATCAGGTTATATTCTGTGGGACTGACGTTTGTTGCTGATTCATTAGTCCAGCCAGTGAATCTCTAGGTGAATTTAAGAATGACTGCATAGACAAGGCCTGAAGCCTGAGTCTGAGGGGGTTGGCCTGGTGCTGGGCTTGGCTTGGCACCGGAATCCATGGCGATAGTGACAGGTCTGGCCCTGAGTCCTTGGAGGCCAGATTGACACCAGGGTCAACTGGAGAAGGCCTGGAACCAGGTTCCAAGGGGACAGGCCTGGAGCCTGCTTGGGTCTCATATAGGCAGACCTGGAGCCTGGGTCGGCGGGGAGCCTGGGTCGGCGGGGAGCCTGGGTCTGTTGGGCATAACTTTGCGCGCATGCGCCCTGNCCAAATGGCACAGATAAGACAACGAATCTAATGACATGTCCAGGGCAAGGATTTGTGCATGCCCCCTTTCCCATGGAGGTGAGATCAGGGGTGCGTTGCTCTTAACCAAAGATGGCACATCCCTATTAGGTAACTTCCTGGCTCTGACTCGCTGGTCTCTGTGGCAAAACACCAGGCTGTATTGCACAATACCAAATGTTGCAGTGCAGGCAAGCCCAGCAGCACCTGAGGTTATAAATCAGCTGGCTTCGCTCACCCTGCAGTCTTTCGGAACAGTTCCTGATTGACTTTGGGGGCTGAAACCCGTGGGACTGGGGACAAGGAGCACTCCTTAGGACATGAGACAATGCAGGCAGAGTGCACTGGCCGCTTCGGAGGCCCAGGCAGGGCGCACCCCAGGTGCCAGGCTGGCGCGGGGAGCCGGTCATCTGCTCCTGCTCACCAAGGTCCTGATGTTCGTTGTCATCCTCAGCGTCCTGCTGCTGGTGAGTCCCCACCATGGTTGCTTGGCTTGGGAAGAGCGCGCCCGGTGCTGGGAGGGAGTAGGTAGAGTGGGGGACAAGGAGCGCCTGTGGCCCAGTCGTGGCCAGGCCGAAAGAACTTGTAGGAGCTGGGGGAAGAGCGGAGATAGGGTGGAGTTCCTGAGCCTGGCAGGACCGACCCTGCTTGAGATGGAGAAGAGCGCGCTGCCCATTCCAGCCCTGGGCCAGACTGTGTTCAGTGGCCCTAGAGGTAAATTCCAGAATCCACGGAGAGAGTCAAGCTGGAAACTCCTCAGCAAGGTTTGAAGGCTCCTTGCAGGGAGATACAGATCGCCTTTTTTCTTCTCCTTCCTTCCTTCTGTTTCGATTCTGTAACGTGCTCATCGTAAATTGGCTAAACAGGCAGTAACCCTCCTTCAGCTGTCTTCACCTTCCAGTTCTGACCCCTGCCTGTCTGTCTGCCGTGAACAGTGTACCGAGTTTCTTCAGTCACAGCAATATGCACAGGGCTGTGTATCATTAGTCAGCAATCACACGCCCAGGCCCAGGAGGCTAGTATCTTCTTTCAGGAGGCTGGATGTGAAGTTTCTGTTTTGATTTTGGGCTTGAGATCAAAACATCCAGTGGTGCACATAAAAATGAGAGTCACTGTGGAAAAACTGCGTGTTTTTTGATTTCTTTTCCAGGGTGATTGGGAATCTGGCCAATTGCCCTTTTTGAAGTTCCTTATATGTTAAAAAATAACATTCATTGCCAAACTAAGGTTATAGGAATCAAGAAATTTTAAATGTTTTCAGTGAATGAATATATACTAAATTCGGAAAAGCAGTAACATTTTGTACTCATAAATATCAGGTTATATTCTGTGGGACTGACGTTTGTTGCTGATTCATTAGTCCAGCCAGTGAATCTCTAGGTGAATTTAAGAATGACTGCATAGACAAGGCCTGAAGCCTGAGTCTGAGGGGGTTGGCCTGGTGCTGGGCTTGGCTTGGCACCGGAATCCATGGCGATAGTGACAGGTCTGGCCCTGAGTCCTTGGAGGCCAGATTGACACCAGGGTCAACTGGAGAAGGCCTGGAGTCGGCTGGGGAGCCTAGGTCAGCAGGTTCTGGAGCTTGAGATCACTGGGGTGGGTCTGGTGCTGAGATCCAAGGTGAAGTCTGATGCTTATGTTGTTGTCCTGCCTCCATGGAGGTTGTCTCTTTCTGCCCTGTGCTGCCAGGGCTTGGCAGAGTGGTGACTCACGTAATTGAGTCATGAGTAATGAGAGTTTTTTCTACCCCCTCTAAAGTGTTTTATCTTATTCCTGTGCCCGACCCAGGTGTTGCAAACTCTCACCTGGACTCCTTAGCTCTTGGGAAGGCATTTTCAGACACAAATAGGTATTCAAATTTATGTTTCTGTGGGTGGATGAGCTCTGTAAAGTCCCATTTTGCTGTCTTGTTCATCAGAATGGATGTTACTGTCCATATTTCTGCCAAGATTCTGCTCATGATTATTTATGTATTCTCTAAGAAGATGGAAGCTCTCCTCTTTTCTTTCTGAGCTTTCACCAGAATCACATTTAAAAACCTCTTCATGGCAATTTTGGATTTTTCTAGCATGTTCCTACCTCAGAACTCTTCCAGCATCTACCCATTATTCAGTTCCAAAGTCCTCCCACATTTTTAGGTGTTTGTTAAAGCCACACCCTACTTCCCAGTACCAGTTTCTGTTTTAGTCAGTTTGGACTGTTATAATGGAGTAACATAGAACATGAAAGCAAGGAGGCTTAAACAATACATGTTAATTTCTCACAGTTCAGGAGGCTGCAATTCCCAGATCAAGGAGCTGGTAGAGTCAGTGTCTGGTGAGGGTCCTCTTCCTGTCTTATAGACAGCCAGTTTCTTGCTGCATTTTTCCACTGGCAAGACCAAGCAAGCTCTAGTCTCTTCTTCTCTTCTAAGGACACTAATTCTACTGTGAGAAAGCAAAATATTTCGGCTCTCAAATATATTTCTTCAACATATTTCAAGATGGCTAATTCAGAGAGAGACTGGAGAAGCAAGATTGGCTAGAAGGCTGTTTCCTTGTGGAAAGAAATTGTCTTCTGTAAATTCAAATATTCAGTCTGTTTTATCCCTGATAAGTGCAGGTAACATTGTTTAGAGAAATCCTGGGAAGACAGGATGTGTCAACCTGTTAAACATATGGGAATTACTTCTTAATTGAATAGCCTAGACTAGAGTACCCATAAATATTGTTTAAGGCCTGAGAAACCATCTGTTCCATATAGCATAGCCAGTTCAATGTTTTGGAATTTGTCTACTGATTAGACCTTCCTAAACCTATACTATAAAAACTTCTCACCTTTTCTACGGGGGGCAGACTTACTACTCATGCCGAGAGGTGGTCTCCCTGGTTTGCAAAGCTAAAATAAAAGCCTCATTTTATTTCCTTACAGACTGAAGTGTTTGCTTCTACACAGGTCTGTCAGAAGTACCGGTGACAACATACTACTTGCAACTGGCATCTGAAGTGGGGGGCAGTCTTGTGGGGACTTATCCTTTAATCTGTGGGATCTGAGGCTATCTCCGGGTAGATAGTGTCAGAATTGAATTGAATTAGAGGACATCCAGCTGATGTCTGCTGGAAAATTGCTTGCTTGGTGTGTGGGAACCGTCCCTCCACTGCCCCCACCCCAGCCTCCAGTCTGGTGTCAGAAGCAGTCTGTATTGTATTGAGTGACTGTGTGAGAATCGGAAAAAGCACTTTGGTTAGGTTTTTCCTATGTATGTTCTTATAACAGAATTCAGCAATATTTAAAGGAGATAATATATCATGACTAAGTGAGGTTAATCCCAGGAACAAATGTTGGATTAACATCTGTAAATTATTCAATGTTATTTACTATATTAACAAGGTGAAGAAGAAAAACTATATGAACATCTTAATAGATGTAGAAAACGCATTTGACAACATTTAGCCCTTTTTATAATAAGTGCTTTCATTATATTGACAATTTTTATAGTGAAATATTAAGGGAAAGAACCCATTAGAAGGAGAGCCAGGAAAGACAGGAGGAAATAGCATCATGAGAGCAGAGAAAGGAGACACGGACATAGCCTGAACTCAGAGGGGCCCAGCCTGGGGAAGGGACGACTTGAGGGACACAGGTGAGCTTAGCTGTCACCAAATGCTTGACAGGCTTTTCTGTGCAAGAGGGCTGCATTTTGTCTTGTTTAGATCCAGGCAGTTGAACTGAGCTCAACATAAACTGTTTTCATTTCAACTTCTTCTTCTTCTTTTTTTTTTGTAATTTAACTTTCTACTTTAAACACTCCCAAGTTAAAGGAAAGTTGTATGGTGTATGGTAAGGGTCTAAGTTCATTGTTTTGTTATAGGTCAATATTCAGTTTTTTCAAGACTGTTTGTTGAAAAGATTTTCCACTAAATGGTCTTGGCACCCTTTCTCAAAAATCATTTGACCACATATGTGAGAGTTTATTTCTGGGTTCTCTGTTCTAGTCCACTGGTCTGTATATCAGGCATCTTTTAAAACCAGAAGTTCATTGTTTAATATTTGACTCTGTATCCTGATTTTTTTTTTAGGTTTGCATATAGTATAACCTTCATTTGTGAAATATGTGTGTGTGGGTCTGTGACTATGTGTGAGAGAGAAACAGAGAGAGAGAGAATATGAGAGAATCCTCACATATGGTCAAACCGTGGAATGACATGAGACAAAATGTTAATGGATGCTCTCTCTAGTTGGGGAGGGGATCATGTGTGGTTTTTGCATTTTAAAAAACCTTTGCTTTCCTTGCCCATATTTTCTGTAATACACATGTTTTCTTTTATAGTAAGAGAAAAGGATAAAGAAGAGATTTGCAAGTGTGTGTTACTTGGCTAGCAATGAACTGTGAAGAGACAAACATAAATACAGGAAAACATTTGAGAGTTTAGAGCTGGAAGGAAGATGGAAGTTCTGTTTAGTTTTGGCATCTGGGGTGAAGGGAATGTGAGCTGGATCCTGGGAAGGGTGAAAGTCTGGAAGCCACTCATGCCCATCCCTGCCTTGTCCCTACAGGTCTCAGCTGACTCGGCTGCCATCACCCAGCACGATGGAGTTCACCAGCTGACAGTTGCCCCACAGTTGTGTCCACCAGGTACATTCTAAGAAGGGTCTCTCACCCTCATCCTTCCCCCTCCCTGTCTCCATGTGTTTCCAGGCTTCTGTTTCCTGCACTTTCTGGTTCTTTATGCCACAGAGATTTGTAGGATGCCTCTGTGAGTCAGGCGCTGAGCTAGGGAGGGCACAAGGTCCCTGTCCTTCTGGAGCTTTCCTGATGGGAAGATATCAAGATACATGGATGAATATGACAGAGAGGTGTGACTAAAAACTGTTATGGATGAATTGTGTTCTCCCAAAATTCATATGTATAATTCTAACCCCTGGTTCCTCAGAATGTGACCATATTTGGAGATATGGCCTTAAAACGAGTAAATAGGTTAAAATAGGCCATTAGCACAGGCTAATCCAATATGTCTGATGTCTTTAAGAAGAGAAAATTTGGAGACACAAAGAGACTCCAGATGTGCCCATGCACAGAGGGATGACCATATGAAGAGACAGCAAGAGACTGGCCTTGTGCACACCAAGGAGAGAGGTCTCAGTGGATACCAACCCTGCCAACGCCTTGGTTTTGGACTTCCGTTCTCCAGAGCTGGGAGAAAATTAATTTTTGTTGTTTAAGCCACCTAATCATTGGTATTTGTTATGTCAGCCCTAGCAACCAAATACATTTTTTGATATCAGGAAATGAGGTGCTGTTGTAACAAATACCTAAAAATGTGGCTTTGGAACTGGGTAATAGGTAGAGGCTGGAAGAGTTTTGAGGTGCATGTTAGAAAATTTATGGATTGCATTGAAATAGAAATAGAAATATGGCTGTGAAAGGCAATTCTGGTTTTAGATGAAAATGACGAACATGCTATTAGATACTGTAGGAAAGGTGATTCTTATAAGTAGAGCTAGACCTGGGGTCTGGAGCTCACAGACCCCTCGAGCCCATTCACAAACCCTTCACACGCAGGTCTACAAGCTAGGTAACTGGACAATGGTCCTTGGAGCCTTGGGTGAAGTAGGAATAGCCTTTATTAGGCACACACACATCTAATAGCTAAGTAGTCCAAAGGAGAAACTCAGAAATTCAACTGCTACTGGCAAAGTCCACTGAAAAACTGAAATTGAGCAGCTGCCAGCAGAGTAAATATGCTCTTTTTATTTTTATTTATTTATTTTTTTAAAAGATGACTGGTAAGGGGATCTTAACCCTTGACTTGGTGTTGTCAGCACCACGCTCACCCAGTGAGCAAACCGGCCATCCCTGTATGGGATCCGAACCCGTGGCCTTGGTGTTATCAGCACCGCACTCTCCTGAGTGAGCCATGGGCCGGCCCTAAATATGCTATTTTTAGACGACAGCTCTGCCAGCCAGCTTCTGCTTCACAAACTGAAGAACACACAATAGCAATAACTAAAAAGATACATGGGTGCACATGCACACTAACTCCACCCACACACAACTTGTTTACAAAGAAATGTGCTGCAGGACACACCAACCAGACCTAAGATGAGGGAGCCTGACTAAATTATCCTATCTTCCCCACATTGTTTTAAAGTGGCAGAGAATTTGGGTGTATTGTATTTTAGTGTTTGTAAAAGGTAGAACTTACGATGTCTACTTTAGATACTTAGCTGAGGAAATTTCTTGGCAAAATTTCCAAGAAGACACAGCCTGGTTTCTCCTTTCTACTTACCATAAAATGGTACATTTTATGAATGGTACATTTAAGGAATTGTTAAGCAAAGAAGAACTGGAACTTGATGATTGGAAGATTCTCAGTCTGTCCATATTGCAAAAAATGAGAAATTGTGTTCTTGAGAGAACACCAAGTATGATGGAGAGTCATTTGATAAAGAGAATATGGGTGTGATTCATGGATCTAGTTAGCTATCTCAGCAGAAACCAGGAATAGAGATTGTGTTATGCCATCTGAAACACTGTTAAACTGGACTAAGGGGGACAAAGATGTGACAAAATGAAGGAAGACTCTCAGACTTCTGGGATGCTATCGGATGAGACAATAGAAGTATCCAGCTATGAACATGCATTATCCTTTCAGAAAAGGGAAGAATGACCCTGTAGTGGATTGAATTATGTTCTCCCAAACTCACTGAAGCTTGAATTGTGTCCCCCAAGTTTTATGTATTAGGAACTTAGCCCCCCTTCTGACTGTTAAGAGGGTGGGAAATCCTATCATGGTAATTGAAAGGTGGAGCCTTGAAGAAGTGATTGGATTATAGGATAACATGAGTAGTTAATAGATTAAAAATTGTGGTCATGAGCATGGTTTTGAGGGCTTTAAAAGAAGAGGAGAGTCTCTCTCTCTCTCTCTCTGCCCTCTTTCTTACTCTCTCTGCTTCTACCATCTTGCAATGTGAGACCCCTGGGTCACTGTTGCCACCATCAGATGGACTTTGGACTTCCCAGACTCAGAAACTGTAAGCAATAAATTTTGTTCCAAGTATTTTGTTATAAGTGACACAGCAGACTATTAAAAACCCTGAAAATGAGTCAGAGATTGGTAGGCTGACACTGCTGTCATGGGCTCAGAAGGCACAGGTTTGGAGTCAAGTGTATCTCCTCCTTGGCTCCAAAGTGTGGGGTCACCACTGGGTCTCAGTGGACTGACCTGCTTCCCAGGGCCTCAGTGGACTGACCTGCTTCCCAGGGCCTCAGTGGACTGACCTGCTTCCCAGGGCCTGGGTCTCAGTGGACTGACCTGCTTCCTCAGGCCTTCTGCCCAGTGCCAAGGAGGCACTGGTCTGCCCCAGTGGGTATAGAAGGTGGGTCTGCCACCCCGATAAGCCTGGGAGAACCAAGCATTGAGCCAAAGAGGATTATCATTAAGCCTTAAAGTTTAAATGAAATTGTCCAACTAGGTTTTGGATTTGTTTGAGATTGTTTTAGTCCATTTTGTGTTACTATAACAGAAATACCTGAAACTGGGTAATTTATAAAGAACAGAGGATTTTTTGGCTTAAGATTTTGGGACAGATGCATCTGGCATGGGCCTCAGGCTGCTTCTACTCATGGCAGAAAGTGGCAAGCAGCCTGCAGGTAAGCATATCACATGGCGAGAGGAAGCAAGAGAGAGAGAAAGAGGTGCCAGGGTCTATTAAACAGCCAGCTCTCATGGGAACTAATAGAGTGAGAACTCACTCATTACTCCCCTCTCCCCCAGGGAGAGCATTAATCCATTCATGAGGGATCTGCCCCCATGACTCAATCAGTTTCCAACTGCCACATTGGGGATCAAATTTCCACATGAGTTTTGGAGGGGACAACACATCCAAACTCCATCAGAGATTGCTGACCTCTTTAGTCTTTCTAATTTCTCCCATTTGAAATGAGAATGTTTATCTTATCACCTTTTCTGACATTCCCATGATGCATATGTTGGTACATGTAATTGTACTACAAAGTCCTTTAGGTTCTATTCTTTTTTCTTTTTTCTTTCTGTTTCTCACACTGTATAATTTCAATAGTTTTATCTGCATGTAATTGATTCTTCTTACTGCTGAAATCTGCTATTGAGCTTGTGTAGTCAAAGACTCAAGGATGTTATTTGAAAATATGGAAAAGGATATTCCATGCAAATAGTAACCAAAGGGGAACTAAAGTGGCTACATTATTGTTAGAGAAAGTAGAATTTCAGTGATTGGATGTTAAAAACTTGTGTAGTCAAAGACTCAAGGATGTTATTTGAAAATATGGAAAAGGATATTCCATGCAAACAGTAACCAAAGGGGAACTAAAGTGGCTACATTATTGTTAGAGAAAGTAGAATTTCAGTGATTGGATGTTAAAAGACAAAGAAGGACATCATGTATTGGTAAAATATTTTACTCATCAAGAATATATAATAATTATAAACATATATGTACCTGCTGTTGTTTGAACATCTCTCCAGGCTCATGTTGGAACCTAACACCCAACATGATCATGGAAGGTGTGGCCTTTAAGAGGTGATTGCATACAGGTAACTGTGCCCTTGTGAATGGATCGATCTATTCATGGAGTAATAGGTTGATGGTGTAGTGGGTTGTCATTTGCATGGTTCTGATGGCTCTATACGGAGAACAAGTGAGGTTAGCTCCCTAGCTCTTGTTAGTCTCACCATGTGAAACCCTGGTTGCCACAGAACCCCATTGAGAGTTCCACCCAGAAGGTGGCCCTCACCAGATTGCCCCCCAGACCATGGGTGTGCCTCCCAGTCTCCAGAACTGTGAGAAATAAATTTTGTTTCTTTATCCATTATTACCCCATTTGAGATATTCTGTTATAAGCAGCAGAAATGGACTAATACACTACTGAACATCAGTGTCCCAAAATATATGAAGCAGAAATTCATGGAATTGAACAGAGATATAGACCATTCAACAGTAATACTCAGAGACATCAATACCCCAATTTCAAAAAATTGTAGAATGCCTAGACAGAAGATCAAAAGGAAATAGAGGACTTAAATAACACTATAAACAAGTTCTGACCTGAAGGTCCTATAGAGAACACTCCACTCATTTACAGCAAAATACACATTCTTCTCAGGTGCCTATGAAACATTCTCTCCAACAGAGCATATGTTTGACCACAAAACAAGTTTTAATAAATTTTAAAAGATTGAAACCATACAAAATATCTTCATTGACCATAATGGAATGAAGCTTGAAATCAGTAACAGAAAGAAAACTGGAAAATGCACTACTCTGTAGAAATTAAAGACCCCTCTCAATCAGTGGATCATAGAAAAAATCACAGGGAAATTAGAAAATACCTTGAGACAAATGAATACAAAAACACAGAAAACTAAAATTTACAGGAGCGGCGAAAGCAGTACTTAGAAGGAAATTTACAGCTGCAAAGATTTACATTAAGAGAAAGAAAGATTTCAAATATTAACCTGACAGTATACCTTGAGGAACTACAAAAAGAAGAGTGAACTAACTCAAAGCTAGCAGAGGATAAAAATAAAAATTAGAGCAGATATAAAAGAACAGAAAACAATAGAGAAAATCTGTGAAATCAAGAGTTGGTCCTGTGAAAAGGTGAACAAAATTAACATCTTTTAATTAGATTTAATAATATTACTACTAAAATCAGAACTAAAAGAGGATCATTGACTTTACAGAAATAAAAAAGGAGTCTGAGAACAATATGAATCACTGCACACCAACCAATTGGATAATTGAGATGAAATGGACGAGTTTCTAGAAACACATGAACCACCAAAATTGTCTCAAGAAGAAAGAGAAAATATGAATAGATCTATAACAAGTTAGGAAATTAAATCAGTAATCAAAAACATCCCAACAAGGAGAAGCCCAGGACCAGATGGCTTCACCACCAAATTCTACCAAACATTAAAGAAGAATTAATGCCAATCCTTAAAATTTTTTAAAAATTAAGAAGGAACACTTTAAAATGCAACATAGATATAACACTTCAAGACCTTGGATTTGTCAATGGTTTCTTAAAAATGACATTAAAAGCATAGATTAGCATTTTAAAAATGAAATAAATCGAACTTGATTAAAAATGAAATGACGAACATGTGAAATGAACAGAAATTTTTCTAAAGAACATATACAAGTGATCTATGCATATACAAATAAACACATACAAAGTGCTCAATAGTATTGGTTATTTCGGAAATGCAAATCAAAATGACAATGATAGACCATTTTGCTCCTATAGGGTGGCAATAATAATAATAATAATAATAATAATAATAATAATAATAATAATAGGAAAATAATGCTGGAGAGAATGTGGAGAAATTGGAAGTGAAATGATGAGCATTAATGAACCTTGGAAATATTATTTTAAGTAAAATAAGCCAGATATAAGATGACTAATATGAATGAATTCCCTTGTATTAAATATCTAGAATAGGCAAATTCAGGAACACAGAAAATAGATGAGATGTTACCAGGGATTGAGGGAGAAAGGGAAATGCGTAATTATTAATATGTATAGAATTTCTGTTTGGGGGTGATAAAAAATATTTTAAAATAGTGGTGATGGTTGCATAACATTGTATATGTACTTAATGCCACTGAATTGTACACTTAAAAGTGGTTACATGGGAAATTTTGTTATATTGATGTATATATTTTTTACCACTATATGAAAAATGGTATATATTTTTCCAGTCTTCACTTTTAGTCTGTGTGTGTCTTTATAGGTGATGTGGGTCTCTTGAAGATAGTATATAGTTGGGTCTAGCTTCTTAATCCAGTCAATCCATGTCTTTTCAATGGGGAATTTAATCCATTTAAATTTAGGGTTGATATTGGTAAGTATTGCTTTACTCCTGTCATTATATAGCTTTTTGTTTAGATGTTTTAAACATCATTTGTTCCTTTCTTCCCCTTTTATTTTTCATCTTCAATGTTAGTTGGATTTTTGAAGTGAAATGATTTAGCTTCTTTCTCTTTCTTGTTAGACTTTTGGTTTTAATGGCAGGTTTTGCTCTTTCCTATATGTCAGTGATAGTGATTATCGTTTTTCAGATTCTGGATGCAGGGCTCCTGTGAGAATTTCTTGCAGGGCCGGTTGTGTGGTAATGAACTCCCATAATTTTTGTTTGCCTGGGAAATACACTATTTGTCCCTTATTTCTGAAGGATAACCTTGCTGGGTATAGAATTCTTGGCTGGCAATTTTTTTCTTTTAGTATTTTGAATATATCATCCCATTTTCTTCTGGCCTGTAAGGTTTCAGTTGAGAAGTCTGCTGTTAGTCTGGTGGGGGCTCCCTTAGAGGTGGCTCTTCTCTTGTTGCGTTTAGAATTCTCTCTTTGTCCTTGAGTTTTGCCAGTTTGACTATGTGTCTTAGAGAGGATCTTTTAAATAAGCCAGATAAGGAAAGAGAAATACTGCATGTTCTCACCTATAACTGGGTGCTAAGAAAGAAGGAAAGAAAGAAAGAAAAGCCCACAATAATTAGTTGAATTTTCAGAAGGCGAGAACAAACCTAAGGTTACTCGAGATGAGGGGGAGAGAGGGAGGGGATATACGGAGGGTTAGGTCAGGTAAAGGGCATAAAGAAAAATCATGATTTTTAGTAATGAATATGCTAATAATAATAATAATAATAATAATAATAATAATAATAATAATAATAATAATAATAATAATAATAATAATAATAATAATAATAATAATAATAATAATAATAATAATAATAATAATAATAATAATAATAATAATAATAATAATAATAATAATAATAATAATAATAATAATAATAATAATAATGAATCAGGAAACGGGACAGTTGATCCTGCAGGGAGACTGAGGTCTCTTGCTGGAGGTGTAGGTCGAGTCTCAGGATATGGGCTCCAGGTAGCGACAGCTCCTGCATGCTCTCACCTCAGTGCCAGGAGAACACCTCTGTCTTCCAGGGCAGAGTTGGGCGCACTTTCTTTGTATTATTTGTTGACCCTCCACAGGTAGGGGTCATTTTTCCTTCCATTTTCCTCCCGTGGCAGATGGCAAGAGCTTTACGTAAAGGCTTGTTGCTCATTGTCGTATTACTTCTGCTCCTATTGTGTCTTCCACTGACCATGAGCCCATTGAGGACAGGGATTAGGACTTTCTTCTGTGAGTTTCCAGGGACCAGGTGGCACTGTCCACTACAGTAGTTTCTAGGCCCATGTGACTTTTGAAATACGCTACTCCTAGTGGAGATGTGCCATGAGTGAGAAATGCACACTGCAAATGAAAGATGTGCTATGAAAAAAAGATGTAAAATATTTCAGCGTTTTATACTGAGTCATGTTAATGATATTAACTCGGATGTATGAGGCTAAATGCATCATTAAAAATAATCTGACCTTTTTCTTTTTACCTTGTCAATGCAGCAACTATAAATTTGATTTCATGTGTGGCTTGCATTGTATTTCTTTTGGCAGTGCTGGTCTAAGGTGTGTAGTAGATGCAGAACTGATGAACTGACCAAGGCCAGAGTGGATTTCCCTGTTTGGATTCCACTGATGGTTCAAAGTGACATCCCTGACCACCACAGTCAGCCTCTGGGAATTTGGTGGAGATTCATTCCCTGGTTTTTCTCTCTACTCCCAGGATCCCATTTATCAGAAGAGAGTGGAGATTGTCTGTCATGCACATATGGTGTGGACTACACTGCTTATTCCAACACCCTCCCTTCCTGCGTACTCTGCATGGTTTGTAAATCAGGTACAGACCATATTGACCCCTTGTCTAGAGTTAGGGTGGGGAGTGATGAGTTAAGAATTGTAGTCACCATGGAATCAGGAGACCTGAGAGTTCCAGTCCAACATGGTCTTCATCATACTCTGTTCCATGATTATGTCTTTGAGCCAATAACATAAAGAAAAACAGAAACTATTTTTATAATGCATGACACCTTATAGGGATATCTTATAGTCATCAGGTGGAAGAGGAGTTATATTCTCTCTTAGAGAGCGGTCAGTATAGCAATAGCATAGAGAAGGCATGGCTGAGTGGAAAGGGCTGTGTTTCAGCTGTGACAAGGGCCTGGTTCTGAACTAGGCTGTCTTTCTCTGTGCCCTGTGCTCCTGGAAGGTTCTCAGCCTCTCTGAACCATCATTTCCTAAGGCCCCTCCCTCCTCTTCAGTAGGACCAGGCTTTTGGGAAGTCACCCAAGGGCTCCTCTCCTTCCAGGGTCTCTCAGGTGATACCTCTATGCCTTCCTCGCTACTGACTTTGTCATCTAAAATATTTGTCCTACTTAATCTGATGTAATAAATAACGAATAGTGATCCTTTTATATGACTCTGTGTATTGGTGACAGCTGAAGTGTGGCTGTCCTCTATGTACTTTGTGTCTGTTGACACAGAAACTGCCCTCAGATCTCAGTGAACTGAGTTGAGTTGAGTGGGAGGGGCTTTGGGTTTTGAGGAAGGATTGAGGGACATGTCAGAGAAACACATCCCCAAACCTTATCCTTTGTCACCAGATGAAGAGGAGAAAAGTCCCTGCACCACGACCAGAGACACAGTGTGCCAATGCAAGCCTGGCACTTTCCGAGGAAAAGATTCCCCTGAGATGTGCCAGAAGTGCAGCACTAGGTAAGATACGGGAACCAAGGGGATTCCCAGAAGACCCGAGTCTCCTTGCACCCGTCCTCGCCCCTGAGCCCGTGGAGGCTCCATCTCCACAGGACGTGCCAGTGACCGTGGTCTTCTGATCCTGCAGGGCCCCTCCTGGTCCATCTGCAGGTCCCACCCCTGCCCCTGCAGTGGCCCCTTCCCACACCTTCTCAGCACGTTTTCCCCTTGGCCAGGCCGACCAGCTCAGTGGGCACAGGAGGCC
>NW_007736334.1:68365-77919 GCF_000696425.1 Galeopterus variegatus | reverse complement strand
CCATTCATTGAAAACAGTTAACTATTTGTGCAATTGCTATAGGGTTTCTTTATTTGAAAAAAGTGTCAAGTAAAGAGATAAGAGACTAAGAATAATAAATTTTATTCCATGTCTTAAGCATTTTGCTAATTAAAATTAAGCCTTTGTGTTAATCTCTTCTGTTAATGTTTTTCTGGAATTTCGCTTTTGATGGTGGACACTTTTGTTTGGAAAACCAAACTATAAACACAATCTCTTCTCTCCAGGCATCATTTAGCTGGGATTATACAAATGTATTTCAAAAAGTTCGTGAAAAAGTAAAATTAGAAGATAATACGTATCTTTCCATGAACTTTTTGAAGTTTCCTTATATATGTGATTCAATTCTAGCAAATGTCATTGTCAAGAACTCGAAAGATATAGAATTTTACACTATTTGCCAGTTAACAAATGTGCCTGCTGCAGTTTCATGGATGGTGGCAGTACATTCAGTATGTGAGCCTTCTGGATCAAAGACAAAACCAGTTACCACCCAACGATAGCAGTAGCCAGAGCATCATCATTTTCTTGTGCTGATTTCTTGTTAAGGCAAGGCTCAAAGATTTGGCTAGTAAAGAAAGAACAAGATTACTTTAGATTAGACTTTATTATGTAAGTAGATAGCAAAAATCAAGAAAACAAACAAACAAACAAAAACCAAGGAGGCCTGTTTCCTATATAAGTTGTCTTACAGAAGGGCACCAAAACAAAAGGGGACAGATAGCATGACAACATAAGGTGAGTGTTGAGACACCCTGTTGCTGAGGAGCTGGTACCATGCTATAGCTAAGGAATTTTAGAATCTGTACCCACTAAGAAATTTTAGAATCTGTACCCATACAGTGAGGAAATGAGACAGACAGCCTCATACCACATCAAAAACTTGGAAGCCATAAAAAAAATATTTCATGACAATCTCCCAGGAGAATAGGGAGGCAGGTGTAAAATGGCCTTGTAACAGCTTGGCACAAAACTCCCATGATCTCATGTTCAGGGAGGATCACAGGGCATTCTGCAGAAACTTAGATCAGCTGCAGTTAAATTTTGTCTATGCAATCTAAGGAGAGATGAGCAATGTTACTAGACTGCCATGGTGGAGTCAATTCTCACTATTCCCCAAACCTCAATTTCCATAGGCTGTATGGAGAAATCCAGGTGAACTTTGCACACATGGAGGGCTGCATTACAGAAGAGGGATCCTGAGCTTAGGAAACCCTGACTTTTTATACTGGGCTGCAAGCAAATATGCTGATCCCATGTCCCTGAAAGAAACATTACCTTAATTTTACTGGACAACAAACAAAATTGCTCTCTCCTCTAGAGGAAGACACTATCTCTATCTCCCAAGGCTGTTTAGCATACAAATACCTTTAAAAAGATCGTATAGAATAAAATACTCTTTGTGCCTCTGTGCACATGCTAAAATGTAAGAGACACATGAAAGACTGTCTACCAAATAGTCACATATTAAGAAGAAGCTGATGTCACTGCTTGGTGAAGCTTCTCAGAAAGATTTTACTCTCTTGGGTAAAACAAAGCAAAACAAAAAATAGATTCAGTGTGTCCAAGCTTTGCTTCATTGCCCTTGTACCTACTCCTTTCCTTGAACAAAAATATAATGTCTAATGTGTAGGGACCAAGCATTCAAGAGCAAGAAGATTCCACACAATAAGGATGGAAGAACAGAAAAATAGGAGGTATAGTGGATTGAATTATGTCCCTCCAAAACTCACTGAGGCTTGAATTGTCTCCCAAATTTTATGTATTGGAAACTTAGTCCCCACTGTAACTGTTAAGGAGGGGGGGAAATCCTATTATAGCAATTGAAAGGTGGAGCCTTGAAGAGGTAATTGGATTGTAGGTCCGTGCAGTAGTGAATGGATTAAAAATGGTGGTCAGGGGCATGGTTCTGAGGGTTTTAAAAAAAGAGGAGAGTCTGTCTTTCTCTCTCTCTGCTCTCTCTTCTTCCACCATCTTGCAATGTGAAACCCTGGGTCACTGTCGCCATCACTAGATGGACTTTGGACTTCTCAGCCTCAGAAACTGTAAGCAATAAATTTCATGTTCTTTATAATTACCAGTTACATGTATTTTTTTACAAGCAACAAAAATGGACTAATACAGAGCCTATTTCTACCAAAATATTATTAAACACTTTTAAACATCCTGGACTGCCTTTTTTTTTTAAGCAACCATGAGTCAAATACTCTGCAGCTTGCATATGAAAACATCTCTAATCAAGATTCAGAAGAAAATTTATACATTGACAACCTTGATATTGAATGCTTTCACCAATCCACATATTGAATGGAGCCAGACTCCCATTTGATGTTGTTTAGTCCTAAGTTAATATTACATTACTTTGCTTAGTTGTGTGACTTTAGGAAATATACTTAAATTCTCACTGGACAATTTCCTCTTCTGTAGCATTTAGCATAACATTATCTAATTGGGTCAAGATTACACTGAAATGAATATAAATGTTATCTCCTGAGGCCCATATGGAGGCTTAATAAATTTTTGTTTCCCTTATAGCAAAATGCCCCTGGCTAATTCCTGTGAAGATAATGATGATTAAAACATCCTTTATTCAGTATCTGCTTCAAAAAATCTTTTACAAATTTCTAAGCATACCGCTCAATTTAAAAGTTTAACAGAATTCTTTATATATTTTTTGTCCCTGAGTCATGTTTTGTAAAAATACATGTTCATGATTTTTTTTTCTGAATTGTTATGGAATCTAATGGAAAATTAATTTAGTTGATCTTTATTCTAGAAGTTCATAGGAATAATACTTAATTTCTTTACAAAGTCTTAGCAAAAATTAGATTTTTTAATTTATCCACAAACTAAGTAGTACTTTTAATTTTTGTTTCATTTGTCACCTTTGTTGTTTTTCTCACCCCCATTGCATTATTTCAGGCAAACATATGTTTACCTATGGGGGAAAATAATAACTGATTTTGAGAGCAGGAGATAATTTGGAGTTTGGATGGAGTAATATATTTTTTAAATATTTTTACACTTGATTCAATGGGCTAATATTTTGTTGAGGATTTTTAAATCTATGGTCATAAGAAATATTGATCTGAAGTTTTATTTTTTGTAACATGTATCTGCTTTTGTTCAGGGCAATATTGGCCTCAAATAATAAATTAGGAAGTATTTCCTCTGGGAGATAATTGTGAAGAACTGATATAATATCTTCCTTAAATGATTGGTTGATATATCTCAATAAATATTAAAACCTATATGAATAGATGAAATCATCCATGATGAGTGTNTGATATATCTCAATAAATATTAAAACCTATATGAATAGATGAAATCATCCATGATGAGTGTATAGGAAAAGTACAGAAAAATGAGATAATTATAGCCCAATGCCGTTGTGTTAATGAGCTATATATAGGTTAACAGAGATTATAACATTACAATATTAGTTATAATGAGATAGAAGATGTCCTTATTCTAGTACACCAATCAAAAGAATTGAGGCATGAAATTTTGCATGAATGACTGATGTGGAAATAAAATAAGAACGTAAATGTAATGGAGAGAGTAAGTGCTATCAGTAACTGGCCTGCTTGTAAGATCTAGCCAGATGGTACCATGTTTACTAAAGGAGTTTGCACTAAGTGATTGGTACTTTATTTGTCAAGTGCAGATCTAATTATTACAATAAACTTATAAAGTGCTGAGTATTTAAATCCCCATATTTCACAGATATAATAAGGTGCCTAAGGAGGAAGAAGGCTAACACATTTGAGTTTCTTTCCCTTGAGCTCCTTGCTGCTTCCACAAGACACTATGTAGCTTCCCTGGATTAGAAGACAGAACTCTCTGGAAAGGTATCATATGACAGAATTTAAAAATCTACCACTAATTTGTGAAAAGCTTAACCAAGCAACTTAGCATTACTACTAAGCTTATCCTAGTATTAATAATTGGAAGGTTGGATGTATGGACAGATAATGGGTAGAAATATATCACAAATAAGACGTTTTCAAGTTTGTCAAAGAAAGAAAGTTTGGATCTGTTTATCATTTCCTATCACTCATATGGCCATTAAGCCTGATTGTGAAGATCTTAAGTTTGAGTCCAAGAGAAAGGGCAATCAAATTAAAACAAAAGTGTAGTTTTTAATATTCTGTGATCCTGCAGAGCATGGCTTTGGATCTCCTCCTATAAATGAGGTTGGAACAGTGGTTTCATATCATCAGAATTAGAACCCTGGCAGTACTTGCATGAGGGCCCCTGCACATTAATGCTTTAGGTTTGGGGCAGGTGCATCATCTTTAGTTCTGTGGTGCATTAACGAGGGATAATTCAGATTGACGTTAGTTGGTAGATGGTAGTAGTGGCACTGGAAGGTGATTTNAGCAACAAAATGGACTAATACAGAGCCTATTTCTGCCAAAATATTATTAAACACTTTTAAAAGTCCTGGATTGCCTTTTTTCTGCTTTTGTATGAATATGTGTGTATGTGCATGTGCATGCATGAGTAAGCTTGAGAGAGAGACAGAGACAGGAGAAGGAAATATGCTATTTGCTTAAGCAACCATGAGTCAAATACTCTGCAGCTTGCATTTGAAAACATCTCTAATCAAGATTCAGAAGAAAATTTATACATTGACTCCTTGATATTGAATGCTTTCACCAATCCACATTATTGAATGGAGCCAGACTCCCATTTGATGTTGTTTAGTCCTAAGTTAATATTACATTACTTTGCTTAGTTGTGTGACTTTAGGAAATATACTTAAATTCTCACTGGACAATTTCCTCTTCTGTAGCATTTAGCATAACATTATCTAATTGGGTTGATGTTAAGATTAAACTAAAATGAATATAAATGTATCTCCTGAGGCCCATATGGAGGCTTAATAAATTTTAGTTTCCCTTAAAGCAAAATGCCCCTGGCTAATTCCTGTGAAGATAATGGTGATTAAAACATCCTTTATTCAGTATCTGCTTCAAAAAATCTTTTACAAATTTCTAAGCATACCGCTCAATTTAAAAGTTTAACAGAATTCTTTATATATTTTTTGTCCCTGAGTCATGTTTTGTAAAAATACATGTTCATGATTTTTTTTTCTGAATTGTTATGGAATCTAATGGAAAATTAATTTAGTTGATCTCTATTCTAGAAGTTCATAGGAATATTACTTAATTTCTTTACAAAGTCTTAGCAAAAATTAGATTTTTTAATTTATCCACAAACTAGGTAGTACTTGTTAATTTTTGTTTTATTTGTCACCTTTGTTGTTTTTCTCACCCCCATTACATTATTTCAGGCAAACATATGTTTACCTATGGGGGATAATAATTGATTTTGAAAGCAGGAGATAATTTGGAGTTTGGATGGAGTGATATATTTTTGAAATATTTTTACACTTGATTCCATTGGCTAATATTTTGTGGAGGATTTTTAAATCTGTGGTCATAAGAAATATTGATCTGAAGTTTTATTTTTTTGTAGCATGTATCTGATTTTGTTCAGGGCAATATTGGCCTCATAGAATAAATTAGGAAATATTTCCTCTGGGAGATAATTGTGAAGAGCTGATATAATATCTTCCTTAAATGATTGGTAGATATATCTCAATAAATATTAAAATCTATATGAATAGATGAAATCATCCATGATGAGTGTATAGAAAAAGCAGAGAAAAATGAGATAATTATAGCCCAATGCCGTTGTGTTAATGAGCTATATAAAGGTTAACAGAGATTATAACATTACAATATTAGTTACAATGAGATAGAAGATGCCCTTATTCTAGTACACCAATCACAAGAATTGAGGCATGAAACTTCACATGAATGACTGAAGTGGAAATAAAATAAGAATGTAAGTGTAATGGAGAGAGTAAGTGCTATCAGTAAGTGGCCTGATTGTAAGATCTAGCCAGATGGTACCATGTTTACTAAAGGAGTTTGCACTAAGTGATTGGTACTTTGTCAAGTGCAGATCTAATTATTACAATAAACTTATAAAGTGCTGTGTATTTAAATCCCCATATTTCACAGGTATAATAAGGTGCCTAAGGAGGAAGAAGGCTAACACGTTTGAGTTTCTTTCCCTTGAGCTCCTTGCTGCTTTCACAAGACACCATGTAGCTTCTGTGGATTAGAAGACAGAACTCTCCGGAAAGGTATCAGATGACAGAATTTAAAAATCTCACACTAATTTGTGATAAGCTAAACTCAGCGACATGGCATTACTTATAAGCTTATCCTAGTATTAATAATTGGAAGGTTGGATGTATGGACTGATGGATGGGTAGAAACATATCACAAGTAAGAGGTTTTCAGGTCTGTCAAAAAAAGAAAGTTTGGCTCTGTTTATCATTCCCTATCACTCATATGGCCATTAAGCCTGATTCTGAAGATCTTAAGTTTGAGTCCAAGAGAAAGGGCAATCAAATGAAATCAAAAGTGTAGTTTTTAATATTCTGTGATCCTGCAGATCATGGCTTTAGATCTCCTCCTATAAATGAGGTTTGAGCAGTGGTTTCCTATCATCAGAATTGGAACCCTGGCAGTACCTGCATGAGGGCCCCTGCACATTAATGCTTTAGGTTTGGGGCAGGTGCATCATCTTTAGTTCAGGGTGCATTAATGAGGGATAATTCAGATTGACGTTAGTTGGTAGATGGTAGTAGTGGCACTGGAAGGTGATTTATGAAGAGCTGCCAAATATACCTATTCCTTCTAACATACGTGAAAAACTAATAACTTTATTTTCTATAACTAATTTATCTCCTGAAAGAACTCTACTCCATTCTTAGTAGGTGTCAGGAAATGTGTAAAAGACATTGAAATGGGCAAAAATGATTTCTGTTCCAGTTTGTGTACCCTTCAGATGATCTCTGCCTTTCATTGACTTTGAGCTACTTTAAAACTTTAAAAGTTACAGAATACTAATAGTAAGGGGAATGATTCTTGTCTATAAAACTGCAAATTTGGTCTGGTGAATATTTAAATATTGTGCTGTGGATATTGACCAATGTTTTGTAAATTTATTTCATCCTTCCTGACATCCTGTAAATATGTGTTCCTTCAAAAATTCTCCTTTGAACTGGATGTAATAGCTCACTGGTTACCTTATTAATTTATGAATTAATACAATTTTTGACACATGAGAAAAAATTATTTTCCAGTAAAATCATTTAAATTTGATGTTTTTTGTGTGTGAAATGTTATTAATTATTGATTTAATTTCTTTAATAGATATAAGCTGCTTCATATTTTTTATTTTTCCCTGTGAAAACTCTGTTAGTTTGTTTCTTTTGAGAAATTGGTCCACTTTGTGTAAGTTATCAAATTTATGGGCATATAGTTACTTGTAATATTCCTTTATTATCCTTTAATGCCCGCAAGTCAGTAGTGATAAAAAATCCTTCCTGATATCGACAATTTCTGTCCTATTTTTTCTTACTTGATCTGGCTAGAATTTTGTCAATTTTATTGACCTTTTCAAAGAATCTGCTTTTGTTTTCCACTTATTTTACAATTTTCTCTACTGTTCTCCTGTTTTCAATTTCATTGATTTCTGCTCTGTTTTTGNTTTTACAATTTTCTCTACTGTTCTCCTGTTTTCAATTTCATTGATTTCTGCTCTGTTTTTGTTTTTGTTGTTGTTGTTTGTTTGTTTTTCTGTTTGCTTTAGCTTAAATTCTTCTACTTTCTCTAGTTCCCTAATTGAAGCTTTGGTTTTGGAATAATTCTTTCTTCTTTTCTTGTATATACACTCAATGCTACAAATTTCTTGCTAGGCACTGTTTTCACTGTGTCTCACAAATTTTGATCAGTTGTATCTTAATTTTGACTTAGTTAAAAATACTTTTTTTTAAATTTCCCTTGAAACATTTTTGACCCATGTGCTATTTTTTTCCTCTCCAGCTACCACCACATTACTACCCTTTCTATTGCAGCAAAATCCTTGAATCATTTCTATTTACTTCTTCTAAGTGTTCAATTTCCATTCCTCCAAGTCAGTCAAACTTGGACTCATATTTGCTTGCTGATATCTTTGTGGAGACTGCATCATAGCCCAACTTTTTCCTCTGGCCAATTCTGGCTGTTTCCATTTCTATCAATAAGCATTAATCCCAACAACACCTAATAAACTTCAGCACACTATTTTGCATCAGATCTAATGGATAAAATATTGAGTAAAGACAAAGTGCACCTAAATAGTAACCAATAAGGAAATTCATTGATGTATCCAATTTTACACTCTGACACCAGAAAACATACCTACATTTTATGTGCTCATGAAGCGGTCTACTATTTAAAATTAAGAAGTGATAAAAGAAATTGATCTATTCTGCAATCTAAAAATGAAAATAAAAATTGACTTGCAGAAAAGGCAATAGCCAAAAAACAGTACTGGAACAAAATGGTTTTCATCTTAATACTCAAGAATAAGCAAAAGGAGCAACCTAGAGAAGAAGTCGTTAAAGAATTTGAACAGACACCTCACTAAAGAACAAATGCACATGGAAAATAAGCAGACAGAAAATAAGTATGTGGAAAGATGTCATGTCATTTGCCATTAGAGAGTTGCAAAATAAAACAAGACACCATTATACACCTATTAAATTGGCTAAAATCCAAAAAACTGACGATACCAATGCTGACAAAGACTCAAAGCATCAGTTACTTTCATCCATTGCTGATTTGAATGAAAAATAGTGTAACTACTTTGAGTTCGGCAAATTCTTAAAAAGTTAAACATGCTTTTACCATATGATTCTTGGTAATCACATTCCTTGGTGTTTACACAACTGATATGAAAAATTATGTCCGCAAAAAAACCTGCATATAAATGTTCATAGCAGCTTTATTTATCATTGCCAAAAAAAAAATAGAAGCTACCAAGATACCTTTCAATTGGTCGATAGAGAAACAAACTGTGGTATATCCATAATGTGGAATATTATTCAATGATAAAAATGTGAGCTAGGAAGCCATGAAAAAGCATGTATGAATCACAAATGTATATCGATAAGTGAAAAAACTCAGCCTGAAAGGCTACACACTGTATGATTCCAATTAGATGACATTCTGGAAAAAGCAAAACTATAGAGAGAAAAACCTTGAAGACAATATGCTAACTGAATATGCCAATCACATAATGATAAGTATTGCACGATTCCACTTATATGAGGTATCTAAAAATAGTTAAAGGATGGAAACATAGAAACAAAGGATGGAAATTATGGTTTCAAGAGTCTGGAGGGAGGGGCAACTGAGGAGTGACTAATGAATACCTGTAAAGTTTCAGATATACAACAAGAATAAGTTCTAGAGATAAGATGTACAACATTGTGCCATAGATGACAATACTGTATTGTACACCTAGAAATTTGTTAAGAAGTTAAATCTCGTGCTAAGTGTTCTTACCACAATAATAATTAAAATATTAATGGTTGCTAGAAATTTTGTGGGTAGGAAGGTAGACTTGAGTAGGTAAAGCACAGGGCATTTTTTAGGACTGTGAATCTATTTTGTCTGAGACTACAC
>NW_007736334.1:61374-66640 GCF_000696425.1 Galeopterus variegatus | reverse complement strand
TTAAGCAGGTCATGTGAAATTAGCTAGCATGAGAAACAGAAAGAAAAAAAATGAAGAAAAGTAAAGAAAGCCTATGGGACTTATGAAGTACAATTGAGGGATATGTGCATTATGAAAGTCCCAGAAAGGGGCAGAGAAAGTTAAAGAGAAATAAAACTTTTAAAGAAATAATGCCATGAAACTTTCTAATTCAGAAGCATGACAAAAACATCCAGATCCATGAAGCCCAAAGAACTCAAAATAGGTTAAGCATAAGTATGCCTTCCCCAAAATATGTTATTACCAAATTCTCAAAAGTCAAAGACAAAGAGAATTTTGAAATCAGCAAAAAAAAAAGTAACTTGTTGCATTCAAGGGAACATTGATGAAAATGTCAATGGATTTCTTAGCATGAACTTGTAACCAGGAGTGGTATGACATATTCAGTGTGATATGAGAGAGAGAGAGTGAGAGAGAGGGAGGGAGGGAGGGAGGAAAGAAGGAAGAAACTACCAACCAAGAACACTATACCCAGCAAAAAGTGTCCTGTACAAATCAAGGAGTGATAAAGACTTTCCCAGAACAACAACAGCTGACGGAGTTCTTTACCAGTAGACTTGCCTTATAAGAAATGCTAAAAGGAGTTCTTCATAATGAAACAAATGAATGCCAAATAACAGCATGAAAACATATAAAAGTATAAATTTTACTGTAAAGGTAATAGATACAATTCAGAATACTCTTAGACAAATGGTGAAGTGTAAAGTCACTTTTAACCCTAGAATAAAAGTTAAATGACAAAGTATTAAAAATAACTGTGGTTATAAAAAACTNCTTCTCTGGTACCAATTTTCCATAATAGTCCATTTCTGTTGCCTATAACAAAATATCTTGAATTGAGTGATTTATACTGGGAAGTCCAAAGTCCATCTGGTGGTGGTGACAGTGACCCAGGGGGTTCACATTGCAAGATGGTGGAAACAGAGAGAGAGAAAGACAGATTGTCCTCATCTTTTAAAGCCCTCAGAACCATGCCCCCAACCACCATTTTTAATCCATTCACTACTGCACAGTCCTACAATCCAAGCACCTCTTCAAGGCNGCACTAACAAATCCAGGGAAAAGATAACAACATCTGGGCAGAGCACAGAAATGAGTAAAAAATGCATTAACGAGGATAGAAAAGACAGTTTGACATTACCTACATCAACTCTCTCACAGGCCCATGCAGCACAACACAGAAAGAGAAACTCTGCATGAAAGAAGGACAGTAAAGTGAACACCCGACTTTGCCACAGATCACAGCACCAAGCTTTCCCCGTCAACCCTGGCATCAGACATGCTTCTACAGACCCAAACTCGAGGCAAGTGCCTGCAGTCCAGGGACCCAGAACCTCCTCTGCAGACCCAATATCCAGGCATGCCCTCAAAACCTCAGGCCATTCCCTGCAGACTAGGAACCAGGCCTATATCCTTGGGCTCAAGCACTAGGCCTATCCAGTACAGGAGGGCTGCACAGATCCATACTAAAGGTCTGCCCAGTGCCAGGTCAGATTTCATGAACTGAGGATGGAGGCCAACTCTTGTAGACCTAGAATCTAGGTCCAGCCCCACTGACACAGGCCACATAAACAAAACCAAAATCCAGGTGCACTCTCATAGCCACAGGTTCCAGATAAGCCCTTATAGACTCAACAAATGTCCTATTCCCATGGACCCAGCCACTATGCCCACCAAGTGACCAGGCCAGTCACTGTAGGAGTATGTTCAAGATTCATCCCAGTGACAGTTCAGACCCCTTGACCTAAGCTTCAAGTAGGCCCCTGAAGACTCAGACTCCANTCAAAAATCCATTGTACAATAAAGTACAAATGTGAACCTTAATGCTTGAAGTTAAAAAAAAATATTTAGTAGGTCAGGTGATCCCAAAGTTAAAGACAGAATATGACAAAACAATTCAACTGTTTTACAAACACATGAAACAACATTACTGAAGTGATGTAGAAGAAATAAGCGATTATCTAAGTAACTTTGGAAATTAGTGGAGTCTGTAAAATTAAGGAAAAAGAAACTGCATAAACATTAACTAGAGTTGATAAAGTTGTATCCCATGGGGTATGGATTAAGAATTCTAGTAGTTCTAGAGTAAGGTCAGCAAGATGGCAGAATAGAAGTTTCTAGCTCTAATCTCTTCATAAAAGCATCAGTTTGAATGACCATTAATGATCAAAAATATCTTGACAAGCACTAAGAAATCCAGGGAAAAGATAACAACATCTGGGCAGAGCACAGAAATGAGTAAAAATGCATTAAAGATGAGAGGAAAGACAGTTTGACATTACCTACATCAACTCTCTCACAGGCCCATGCAGCACAACACAGAAAGAGAAACTCTCTGCATGGAAGAAGGAGAGTAAAGTGACTTTGCCACAGATCACAGCACCAAGCTTTCCCAGTAAATCCTGGCATCAGACATGCTTCTACAGATCCAAACTTGAGGCAAGTGCCTGCAGTCCAGGGACCCAGAACCTCCTCTGCAGACCCAATATCCAGGCATGCCCTCAAAACCTCAGGCCATTCCCTGCAGACTAGGAACCAGGCCTATATCCTTGGGCTCAGGCACCAGGCCTATCCAGTACAGGAGGGCTGCACAGATCCAGACTAAAGGTCTGCCCAGTGCCAGGTCAGCTTTCATGAACTGAGGATTTAGGCCAACTCTTGTAGACCCAGAATCTAGGTCCAGTCCCATTGACACAGGTGCCCAGGCCACATCAACAAAACCAAAATCCAGGTGCACTCTCATAGCCACAGGTTCCAGATAAGCCCTTATAGACTCAACAAATGTCCTATTCCCATGGACCCAGCCACTATGCCCACCAAGTGACCAGGCCAGTCACTGTAGGAGTATGTTCAAGATTCATCCCAGTGACAGTTCAGACCCCTTGACCTAAGCTTCAAGTAGGCCCCTGAAGACTCAGACTCCAGGCACAAATTCATAGGCCCTGGTACCAGGTCTGCCTGACTACTGACCCAGGCACCAGCCCAGCCCTTCCTAGGATTCTTGCAGCAAGCCTGACCATAGACCCTGAAAGATAGCCAACCCAGAATCTCTGTACAGGCTGATTGGTATAGGGTTTTCCTGACAAAGAAAGTCTATGAAGTCTGAAGGTATACCTGCTTTTACAAATGTACAGACACCAATGCAAGTCCACAAAGATAAGAAGAAATCAAAGAAACATTACACTCCCAAAGGAACAAAATAAAGCATAAATAACCAACCCTAAAGAAATGGAAATCCACCAACAGCTTTTAAGCGGCTTAAAGAAACTTATAAAGCCACAAGAGAACACAGAAAACTAAATGAAATCAGAAAAACAATGCATGAGTAAAATTAGAACTTCAACAAAGAGATAGACACTATAAAAATGAACCAAGTAGTAACTCTGGAGCTGAAGAACACAATCACTGAATGGAAAATTTTTACACAGAGCATCAAAAGCAGATTTGATCAAGCAGAAGGCAGAATCGGTGAGCTCTTAAGCAGGTCATATGAAATTAGCTAGCATGAGAAACAGAAAGGAAAAAAAAAATGAAGAAAAGTAAAGAAAGCCTATGGGACTTATGAAGTACAATCAAGGGATATGTGCATTATGGAAGTCCCAGAAAGGAGCAGAGAAAGTTAAAGAGAAATAAGACTTTTCAAGAAATAGTGCCATGAAACTTTCTAATTCAGAAGCATGACACAAACATCCAGATCCATGAAGCCCAAAGAACTCAAAATTGGTTAAGCATACGTATGTCTTCCCCCAAATATGTTATTACCAAATTCTCAAAAGTCAAAGACAAAGAGAATTTTGAAAGCAGCAAAAGAAAAGTAACTTGTTGCATTCAAGGGAACAGTGATGAAACTGTCAATGGATTTCTTGGCATGAACTTGTAACCAGGAGTGGTATGACATATTCAGTGTGATGAGAGAGAGAGAGAGAGAGAGAGAGAGAGGGAGGGAGGGAGGGAGGGAGGGAGGAAGGAAGGAAGGAAGGAAGGAAGGAAGGAAGGAAGGAAGGAAGGAAGGAAGGAAGGAAGGAAGGAAGGAACTACCAACCAAGAACACTATACCTGGCAAAAAGTGTCCGGTATAAATCAAGGAGTGATAAAGACTTTCCCAGAACAACAACAGCTGATGGAGTTCTTTACCAGTAGACTTGCCTTATAAGAAATGCTAAAAGGAGTTCTTCATAATGAAACAAATGAATGCTAAATAACAACATGAAAACATATAAAAGTATAAATTTTACTGTAAAGATAATAATAGATACAATTCAGAATACTCTTAGACTAATTGTTGAGTGTAAAGTCCCTTTTAACCCTAGAATAAAAGTTAAATGACAAAGTATTAAAAATAACTGTAGTTATAAAAAACTGTTAATACACAATGTAAAAAGATATAAATAGCACTACTAATAACATAATATGTGTAAGGAGGAGAAATGAAAATGTAGAGGTTTTTACCTAATCAAAGTTACATTGCTATCAGCTTAAAGCAGACCATTGCAACTATAAGATGTTTTGTGTAAGCCTCATTGTAATACAAAGAAGAAAACCTGGAGTAGATACATAAAAGATAAACAGGTAGGAATCAAAGCATACTCCAAAAAATTTTATCAAGTTACAAAAGAAGACAACAAGAGAGGAAAAAAGAAATTTTAAAAAGAAGAGAAAAATTTAAAATGACAGTAGTGAGTTCTATCAATAATTATGTTTTAATAGGATTGAATTCTTCTACCAAAATATGTATAGTGGCTGTATGGATAAAAAATAAGATCCAACTCTATGCTGTCTACCAGATACTCACTTTAGCTTTAAAGACACATATAGACTGAAAGTGAAGGTATGGTAAAAGGATAACCAAAAGAGAGAAAATTGGCTATGCTTATCACAGACTAAACAGACTTCAAGTTAAAAACTGTTACAAGAGACAAATAAGGTTATTATGTAAAAATAAAGGGGTCAATTCATCAAGAGAATAGAACAATTTTAAGCATCTATAAACCCAACTTTCGAGCACTTAAACATATAATGTAAATTGTAGCAGAACTGAAGGAAAAAATGGATAGCAATACAATAATAGTAAGAAACTTCTATACCTCACTTTCAACAACAGATCATCAAGACAGAAAATCCACAAGGAAACAGCAGACTTTAAGAACACTATAGAGGGCCGGCCCGGTGGCACACTGCGCTAGTGCGCCGCTTGGGAAGCGCGGTGGCGCTCCCGCCGAGGGTTCGG
>NW_007736334.1:54355-60948 GCF_000696425.1 Galeopterus variegatus | reverse complement strand
TAACATAATATGTGTAAGGAGGAGAAATGAAAATGTAGAGGTTTTTACCTAATCAAAGTTAAATTGCTATCAGCTTAAAGCAGACCATTGCAACTATAAGATGTTTTGTGTAAGCCTCATGGTAATACAAAGAAGAAAACCTGGAGTAGATACATAAAAGATAAACAGGTAGGAATCAAAGCATACTACAAAAAAATTTATCAAGTTACAAAAGAAGACAACAAGAGAGAAAGAAAGAAATTTTAAAAAGAAGAGAAAAATTAAAAATGACAGTAGTGACTTCTATAAATAATTATGTTTTAATAGGACTAAATTCTTCTACCAAAATATGTATAGTGGCTGTATGGATAAAAAATAAGATCCAACTCTATGCTGTCTTCCAGATACTCATTTTAGCTTTAAAGACACATAAAGGGGGCCAGCCCGGTGGCGCACTGGATAGTGCGCCACTTGGGAAGCACAGTGGCGCTCCCGCCCGAGGGTTCAGATCCCACATACGGGCCGGTTCCCGCTCACTGGCTGAGTGAGGTGCGGGAGCGGCGCCGAGGGTTGCGATCCCGTTGCCGGTCCCTGGTCCGGTACGGGGGCAACACTGAGGGTTGCGATCCATTGCCGGACACGGAAAAAAAGACAAAAAAATTAAAAAATTAAAAAAATAAAAAAAAAAGAACACTATAGAACAAATGGACCTAATGGAGATGTACAGAACATACCTTCCAACAGCAGTGTACACATTCTTTTGAAACACACAGAGCACATTTTCCAGGATAGACCATGTTAGACAACAAACAAATCTTAACACATTTAAGAAGACTGAAATCATATCAAGGATCTTTTCTGATCATAATGTTATGAAACTAGAAATCAATAACAGAAAAAAAATTGCAGTATTCACAAATATATGGAAATCAGAAAGGACACTGCTGAGCAACCCATAGGTTAAAAGAGAGCCAAAGAAAAATAAAAAAAAATGTCTTGAGACAAATGAAAGTGAAAATATAACATAACCAAAATTTACAGAATGCAGCATGACACTGTTGGAGTTCCTCTGCTGCAACTCTGACCTCACATTTCTGCTTGGCATTGCTCTATTGAAGGCTGTCTCTGGTGACTAAACCCCTGTGACAGACCTCTTCCTGTGTCCTGAGACTTTTCCGTACATCATTTGAAACTGGGGTGGAGGCTCCCAAAACTTCAGAGCTCGGGCATTCTGTAAGCCTGCAGACGTAACACCACATGGATGCTGCTAAGGCTTCCAGCTTGTATTTTCCAAAGCTGCAGCTCCAGCCACACTATTTAGCTTTGGGAGGAGTAGCCAAAGCAGCTGGGTGCTGGTACTGGAAGCAGCTTCCTGAGATGTCCCTGGACAGTGAGCCCATGGAGGGCACCTCAAGCCTGTTCCCCAAGACCATTCTGTCTCCCTATGCCTTTGGGCCTGAAATCGAAGGTTTGGCCCAAGAGGTTTCCACAACGCCTTCAGGGCCTTTTTCTCCTCTTGATATTCCTTTTATTTTGTACTAATCTTCTTAGCTAATGGTCACTGGGCTTCACCATTGCATGCTTTCTGCTTCTCTATCACATGGCCAGGCTGCAAAGTTTTCAAATATTTACATTCTGCTTCCCTTTTAAATTCTGGCTTTATGCCATGTTATCTCAGCTTAGGCTGTTACAAGTAGCCATGCAGTTTCCTAAATGCTTTGCTATTTAGAAATTTCTTCTTCCAAGTACTCTGGTTCACAACTCTTAACTTCTCACTTCCACGAAGTCCTAGGGCATGCACATAATACAGCCAAGTTCCTTGCTAGTTCATAGCAAAGGTGATCTTTGCCCCAGTTTCCAATAAGTCCCTCCTCATTTACATCTGAGACCTTCTCAGAATGGCCTTCACTGTCCATATTTCTATCAGCATTCTACTTGCCACCCTGTAGCCAGTCTCTAAGACATCCAAACATTCCCTAATCTTTTTGTCTTCTTTGAGTCCTCTAAACTCCTCCAATCTTTGCCTAACTCCCAGTTCTGAAGCCACTTCCACATTTTCAAGTATTTGTTATAAGCAACACCCCACTNTATCACATGGCCAGGCTGCAAAGTTTTCAAATCTTTACATTCTGCTTCCCTTTTAAATTCTGGCTTTATGCCATGTCTTTGCCATGTTATCTCAGCTTAGGCTGTTACAAGTAACCATGCAGTTTCCTTAATGCTTTGCTATTTAGAAATTTCTTCTTCCAAGTATTCTGGTTCACAACTCTTAACTTCTCACTTCCACAAAGTCCTAGGGCATGCACATAATACAGCCAAGTTCCTTGCTAGTTCATAGCAAAGGTGATCTTTGCCCCAGTTTCCAATAAGTCCCTCCACATTTACATCTGAGACCTTCTCAGAATGGCCTTCACTGTCCATATTTCTATCAGCATTCTACTTGCCACCCTGTAGCCAGTCTCTAAGACATCCAAACTTTCCCTCATCTTTTTGTCTTCTTTTGAGTCCGCTAAACTCCTCCAACCTTTACCTAACACCCCGTTCTGAAGCCACTTGCACATTTTCAAGTATTTGTTATAAGCAACACCCCACTTCTCTGGTACCAATTTTCCATAATAGTCCATTCCTGTTGCCTATAACAAAATATCTTGAATTGAGTGATTTATAAAGAAAATAAAATTTATTGCTTACAGTTTCTCAAGCTGGGAAGTCCAAAGTCCATCTGGTGGTGGTGACAGTGACCCACGGGGCTCACATTGCAAGATGGTGGAAACGGAGAGAGCAGAGAGAGAGAAAGACAGATTGTCCTCTTCTTTTAAAGCCCTCAGAACCATGCCCCTGACCACCATTTTTAATCCATTCACTACTGCACAGTCCTACAATCCAAGCACCTCTTCAAGGCTCCACCTTTCAATTACCATAATACCATCCTCTTCGCAGCCACAATGGAGGCTAAGTTTCTACTACATATAACTTGGGAACACAATTCAAGCTTCAAGGAGTTTTGTGGGGACATAAGTCTAGCCACTACAAATTTCCAAAAGACTTTTAATAAAAACAACAAAAACTGTATGCAACTAATACAAATGTGTAGAGCGAAATTGGTATTGATATGACTATAACTATATATATTATTTTATGTTTCACAATATTATGGTTTTTTATTTTATTAAAAAATGTGCTGCACAACTGAGAGGTTTATTAAAAAACAAACATTCATGGTTTATGTCTTAGGGATTCAATATGCAATTGATGATGTACTTTGGTATGTGATTCGCCTAAACACTAATAATTCTATGCTGGATTTACTCAGAGTGTTTATAGAAATAAGCCTGAAAATGTTTTGCTGAACATGTAATTCTGTATCTTCAGAGATTTTATATACCAGGGAAGACAGATCACATTTACTAAACACCATCTTGCTGAAACAAGCCTAAAGGATGAGCAACACCACTTGTGCACTATCATGTAACAAAATGAAAATAATGAAATGTTTTCTAAAAATGCTGTTGACTATAGAATCACATATTTCTTGAAAGTCATGCTTAAAATTAAGGTGAAAATTACTTGTGTGTGTGTATATATATATAATTACATATGTAATATTTATATATATATATAGATGTATATAATTACATATGTAATGTCTTTAAATATCCCGTAACATATATTATAGATGATATTTTATACCATAAATTTTAAGGATAAATGATTTAAAAACTTCTGAGCTAAAAATGTAGGAAAAAATAAAAATACCACTAGATGAAAATGTATGGCTTTTCAAGCCATTTTTATCATTACTATTTAATCATAACAATTATATATAAGTATATTGAGTACTAAGCACACTTCTAAGTACTTTACATGTATTAGTTTATTGAATCCTCACTAAATACAGTGAAATCAATACTGTAATGATTAAATGGTGCTCTTAATATTATTATCAAATACATTACACTGAATCAAAATTTCCAATATAGGTCTACTTTTCTGCAAAGTTGATTAGGTTTTGCTGTTATGTTGTTTCTTTTTTAATTTCTTTAACTCATTCTATTTTTTATTTTATTTTTTAATTTTATTTTTATTTTATTTTTTCATTTTACAAGTTTATGGGGTACAGTTTGTTGTTTCAATATATGCATATATTGTATAATGATTTAATCAGAATAGTTAGCATATCTACCACCTAACCATTTATCATTTCTTTGTGGTTATATCACTGAAGATCCTCTTTTCTGGCTATCTTAAAATATGCAACATTATTAGCTATTGTCACTCTGTGGCACCAGAACTTATCTTTCCCATCTAACTGCAATTTTGTGACTTTCTACAAATCTACCAACATTTTCCCACCCTCCCCACCCTTTCTCTACCTCAGGCAAATACTATTTTACTCTTTATTGTTCTCTCTTTTTCATTCTTTTAAATTTATTTTTCTTAATCAGCAGATGATAATTATACATATTTAAGGAGTACAATATGATAATTGGGTACATTCATACTGTGCACAATGATCATATCAGGGTGCTTAGTACATCCATCACCTCAAACATTTGTCACTTCTTTGTGTCAGGAACCTTCAATATCATCTTGACTAGCTATTTGAAGATACACAGTACCTTGTTGTTAACTGTAGTATCACTATATTGCTATAGAACCCTAGATCCATTCTTTCTATTTCTGTAATATTTTATACTTACTGCCCACCCTCTCCCTATCCCCACCTTCCCTTTCCCCTTGCCAGTCTCTAGTAACCACTATTCTACTTTCTACTTCTATGGTATCCATTTTTTTTAGCTTCCACATATTAGTAAGAACATGTGGTATTTCTCTCTGTGCCTGGCTTATTCACTTAGCATAATTTTCTCCAAGCTCATCCATGTTGATGCAGATGGCAGAATTACATTATTTTTTATGGCTGAGTAGTATTCCATTGTGTATATATACAAATTTTCTTTATCCAATCATCCATGGAAGGACATTTAGGTTGGTTTCAACTCATGGCTATTGTGAATAGAGCTGTGATAAACATGTCAGTGGAGGTGTTCCTTCACCTTTGCAATGTCCATTCCTTTGGATATATACCCAGTAGTGGGATTGCTGGATCATACAGTAGTTCTACCTGTAGCTGTTTGAGAAACCTCCATACTGTTTTCCGTAGTGGCTGTGCTAATTTACATTCCCACCAACACTGTATGCGTTCCTCTTTCTCTGCATCCTCACCAGCATTTGTTTTTTTCTGTCTTATTGATAATAGCCATTCTAATTGGGGTGAAATGATATCTCACTGTGGTTTTGATTTGAATTTCTCTGATGATTAGTAATGTTGAGAATTTTTTCATATGCCTGTTGGCCATTTATATCATCTCTTGATGGGAGTAGTATCAAAAAACAGTGGCCGTGTTTAAAACACACACACACACACACACACACACAGAGCAAAAAATTATATTGCCTTCTCCTCAGAGATAATAATGATGTATTCATGCCAAAAGAAATGATTTTTTTACATTCTATAATTATATATAACTATATGAACTAAAGGAAGCATATGTTGTAAGACATGATTTCCTCGTGGAATAGTGCTGCACACAGACACAAACTGTCCACCCTTCTACTCATCCTACCCACCTCAGCATATGGATCTGCTTTAGTCATTTCCATATTTGCCAGATCATAAGCATCAACACGGGGTATTTCTTGAGATCATATTATTTACTAAAATGTACTAAAATTAAATTTTCCAGGGAGGTTCCAAGAAAAATGTAATTTTCTTTTTTTAAAAACAATTTTTTTTTCTTTTGGTACACAAAGGCATAAGTTTAAAAGTTAAATAGTACAAAAATATTATAACAAAAATGAGCACCCACACAGCACCAAATCCCTCCCTTGAGTATTATACTCAGGAGATAAACACTCCATAATATAGTTTTTAAAAATGCTGTCTTGTCCTAGTTTTGAGGCCCTGGCTAGAGTCCAGTAAATTCTCCATCTTGAGCAGCCAAATAAGTCTACGATACCAACCACCTCCCTTATCTGATTGTAACACTCTGAGCCACTATACATCTGCCCTAAAAACCCCGGACTGTCTATGCCCCAAACCCACTGAAATTATGCAAATTTGCCAATCCTAAACCTGCTTGCCCTGCCTTACCCTCTCCTCACAGAAACCACAATAAAGTTTCTTGTGTACAGTTGTCTCCCACTTCCAGTCCCCTTGTGACCAATCCAGTGCTTCTCCTGAGTGACCCAGGGACCTGTGAACATAATGAAACTGTAGAACTCTTTCTGGTTTCTCTCTCCTGATCTGTATCTGGCCTCACCGTACCTCACCCATAATAACGTTGTTAAACACACTTACTCTAAACACATTTTGGTGCTGCTTCTAATATTTATATTTTTAAATTCCTTAATAACATGCCTTTACCTGTTTTTTCTTCCTTCTAATTATATATTTACATTTATTATGGAAGTTGAGAATTTGAACTTAGACATACATCCCATTTCTCCCCTCTGTCCTTCTATTAAAGTTATGTATGTTTGCTCATTAATTCACTATTTATCATTTAATTTACCACAAATATATAAACAATTTTAACTTCTCAGGCAAGGAC
>NW_007736334.1:52775-53625 GCF_000696425.1 Galeopterus variegatus | reverse complement strand
GTGGTTTATATCATCCTATAACTTTTTCAGAAAAATAATGCATGGAACATAAAGTTTTAGAGCTTCAATAACTGAAAAGCTTTTTGTTTTAGTTTTTTACTTGTCTGACATTTTTCTGGTCATAGAATTCCAGAATGAAAATAAGTTTTTATTAAAAATTTTAAAGTATATATCTAGTTTCTTCCTTCTCTTCAGTTAAAAATATATCTTTTAAATTATATTTTCACATGATTTTATCTTATAAATATTTTCAAAAATACATAGAAAAACAATGGTATATGTACATTATACCTTACAGGTACACATATACACACNTTTCTCAATATTATGGTTTTTAATTTTATTAAAAATATGCTGCTCAACTGAGAGGTTTATTGAAAAACAAACATTCATGGTTTATGTCTTAGGGATTCAATATGCAATTGATGATGTACTTTGGTATGTGATTCACCTAAACACTAATATTTCTATGCTGGATTTACTCAGAGTATTTATAAAAATAGGCCTGAAAATGTTTTGTTGAACATGTAATTCTGTATTTTCAGTGATTTTATATACCAGGGAAGACAGAATCACATTTTCTTATCACCATCTTGCTGAAACAAGCCTAAAGGATGAGCAACAACACTTGTGCACTATCATGTAACAAAATGAAAATAATGAAATGTTCTTTAAAAATGCCGTTGACTATAGGATCACATATTTCTTGAAAGTCATGTTTAAAATTAAGGTGAAAATTACTTGTGTGTGTATATACATATAACTACATATGTAATATATATGTATATATATATATATATATATAATTACATATGTAATATCTTTAAATATCCTGTAACATATATTATAG
>NW_007736334.1:49270-50702 GCF_000696425.1 Galeopterus variegatus | reverse complement strand
GGATATATACCCAGTAGTGGGATTGCTGGATCATACAGTAGTTCTACCTGTAGCTGTTTGAAAAACCTCCATACTGTTTTCCATAGTGGCTGTGCTAATTTACATTCCCACCAACACTCTATGCATTCCTCTTTCTCTGCATCCTCACCAGCATTTGTTATTTTCTGTCTTATTGATAATAGCCATTCTAATTGGTGTGAAATTATATCTCACTGTGATTTTGATTTGAATTTCTCTGATGATTAGTAATGTTGAGCATTTTTTATATGCCTGTTGGCCATTTATATCATCTCTTGATGGGAGTTGTATCAAAAAATAGTGGCTGTGTTTAAAACACACACACACACAGAGCAAAATATTGTATTACCTTCTCCTCAGAGATAATAATAATGTATTTATGCCCAAAGAAATGATTTTTTTACTTTTTATAACTATATGTAACTATATGAACTAAAAGAAGCATATGTTGCAAGACATGATTTCCTCGTGGGAGAGTGCTGCACACAGACACAAACTGTCCACCCTTCTACTCATTCCACCCACCCCAGCATATGGATCTGCCTTAGTAATTACCATATTTGCCAGATCATATGCATCAACATGGGGTATTTCTTGAGAACATATTATTTACTAAAATGTACTAAAATTAAATTTTTCATGGAGGTTCCAAGAAAAATGTAATTTTCTTTTTTAAAAGACAATTTTTTTTTTCTTTTGGTAACACAAGGGCGTAAGTTTAAAAGTTAAATAGTACTAAAATATTATAATAAAAATGAGCACCCACACAGCACCTATCTCCCTCCCTTGAGTATTACACTCAGGAAATAAACACTCTATAATATAGTTTTTAAAAATGCTGTCTTGACCTAGTTTTGAGGCCCTGGCTAGAGGCTAGTAAATACTCCATCTTGAGCAGCCAAATAAGTCTACACTACCAACCACCTCCCTTATTGGATTGTAACACTCTGAGCCACTATACATCTGCCCTAAAACCCCCCGAGTGTTTATGCCCCAAATCCACTGAAATTATGCAAATTTGCCAATCCTAAACCTGCTTGCCCTGCCTTACCCTCTCCTCAATAAAGGTTCTTGTGTACAGTTGTCTCCCACTTCCGGTCCCCTTGTGACCAATCCAGTGCTTCTCCTGAGTGACCCAGGGACCCGTGAACATAATGAAACTATAGAATTCTTTCTGGTTTTTCTCTCCTGATCTGTATCTGGCCTCGCTGTAACTCACCCATAATAACGTTTTTAAACACACTTAATCTAAACACATTTTGATGCTGCTTCTAATATTTATTTTTATATCCCTTAATAACATTCCTTTACTGCCTTTACCTATTTTTTCTTCCTTGTAATTATATATTTACTTTTATTATGGAAGTTGAGAATTTGAACTTAGACATACATCCCATTTCTCCCCTCTGTCCTT
>NW_007736334.1:24272-47390 GCF_000696425.1 Galeopterus variegatus | reverse complement strand
AATTGCCTGTCTCCTACCGTATATTGGGAGCACAATGCAGGCAGATATCTTGGTGTTACTGGTTTAACTATATTTCCAGAAAGATGTGGTTTCTGGCAAAACCAAAAAATATACGTGTGTATGCTTAATATATGCTGGGTGAATAAATGAATGAATGAATATACCATAATTCATAAGTTTTTTCCCTTTTTTTTCTCTAAAATATGAATTCAACTAAGATTCTTGTTCAAGAGTTGGGTATCTGTAAGTGACAAACCCTAACTTAAACTTAAAGAGGAGTATAGTTAATAACAATATATTGTATACTTGAAATAAATAAATATATAAACAAACAAACAAANTGGGTGAATAAATGAATGAATGAATATACCATAATTCATATTTTTTTTTCCTTTTTTTTTTCCCTAAAATATGAACTCAACTGAGATTCTTGTTCAATAGTTGGGTATCTGTAAGTGACAAACCCCAAGTTAAATAAACTTAAAGAGGACTATAGTTAATAACAATATATTGTATACTTGAAATAAATAAATATATAAACAAACAAACAAATAAACTTAAGTAAAAAATTTAAATCTATCTGTTCTTCAGTCCAATCAAAAGACTTGAAAGCTTGAGGTTCTATGAAGGATAAATAAAACCAAGGATATGAAGGCTTGTTTTTTTTCTCTCTCTCCCTCTGTCTCTCTCTCCCCCCCTACTTTTTATCACCTCATCTCTCTGGATGTGGACTTTATTTATGGATAGACTATCTTCAAGATGCTCACCCATTGCTACATTGCTACAAGAGGTTCTGGATTACAGCCTTTTAATCAAAACAAAAAGAAAGGCTTCCTTGCCATCTCCATCAAGAAAAGAAAAACATAGTGAGAAATGTCTCTGATTGGTCCAGCTTAGCATATGAGCTCAACCTGGGATCAAGAGTTATTTTCGGAGTACCGATTGGCTCATCCCACTTCATAGGTTCAAACTTTATCCAAAGAAGCTAACATGCCACCAGACGGTGACAGGGTGAGCACAGGCACAGCCAGGAGGGAATGACAATGGAGGGCGTGACTTAAAGTTTTCTCTGTTCTATCTGATAAATTTACATTCAAAGTCTACAAGATCACAGATAATCTAAAGACAAAATATGAGACAAAAAAATGCAAAGCTATAATGTTTATATTTTTTTGAAATTAAAAATGTGTCTGTATTGTTTTTGTGTGTTCTTTACAACACACTGGATGGAAGCAAATGATTAAAGCCAATGACACAGCCAACTGTAGAGACTGAAAATGTCAATAGTGTAAGTAGACATGGTGATAAGTCAGATGAAAATTATATACTGAGTGTTGACATTACGTAAAATGGAATATTTCAGACAAAATAGATGATTAAAATGTATCTCTTTTTTTGCTCCTTCTCCACATGCAAAATGAGACCCCTAAGTAATTTCAGAACTGTGGAAACAAAAAGCAAGCAGATAGAATTTCAAAGATTTGGAAAGGTGTTCATCAGGATTTGGAAATGAAGGGTGATAAACACTAAGGTATTGCTGGAGTGGGGACCCAGGAAGACTGTCATTTCAGCAGTTTCATGTAATTTTCCTGTTCACCAGTTTTCTATCTGAAAAACAGAAATACTTCTACTCAAGCCACAAAGAGTGGAAGTAATGAAGAGAAACAGAACTAGTATTTATTGAATACCAGCTCCTGTGTTAGATTCTATATATACTTGAGTATATTTTATTCTCACAAGTACCTGGAGATAGTAGTATCCCATTTAAAAAGTCAGAAAACTTTTTCAGAGAAAGTTTATCTTATCAAAAGTCTCACATTAATTTCCAAAGCCAAAACTCAAATGCTGACATTACCTACTTTTGAGCAAAATAATTTTAAAATGCATCTAAACATATATAGAAGAGGACAGGGCGTCTTATTAATAATCCTGATCATAGGAAGAAACATTTTGTATAAATATTATCCTAAAGTACACTATTGTCAAATTTATACATTTACATTTAAAAATATAATATGATATAATTTAGAGCCAATACTGGAATAAAATATATGAAATTTTGCAAATTTCACATAAGTGTGATTATTGCAAAAGTAATTTAGTATCAATGTGAAAATATTTTACAGTCTCTTTGCCATCTTCACTGTATACCGAACAAGAAGACACATTTGCAAGCTACTTAATAAACAATTAACATAATTGCTATTGAGTAAAATTTTAAAATATTGAAGGAAACACTGCTACCATCAGTCTGATCGCTGTTCCTTTTAGCTTTTAGTAAATTTTATGTAGGCAAATGACTACCCAGTTAGAGACTTTATTCTCTGCTTCTCTTGCAGGTTAAGGATGGTCATTGACATAGGCTTTTCCTGTGAGATGTGCTAGAAGAGATGTGTGTGTTTTCTGGAGACACTTTGAATTTTCTTCCTAACCCTTCCAGGGAAATGAAAGGTAGAGAAGGTAGTGGTTCACTTTCGACCATGTAGAAGAGGATGATTACGTGGGTTCCGGAAAGACTTTGTTGAGAACTGCCCTCACAGCCAGGACTGCTTAACAACTGAGTTCTGTGTGCAAGAGAAATAAATGATCTGTGTAACTGCCATTCCAGCAACTTTAGCTGGCACCTCACTAATAAAATATTAACCATGTTTTCTTTTCCTCCTCCTTCATGTTCTCCACTTGGCCCTCTTCCCACCACTTTTCTGGAAGCATATGTCGTTCTATGCTCATACCTAAGAGAAAAGATGCACAAACACAAATCAGGGAAAAAGCAAGTTTCTTCAGACTTACTTTACAAAGCCATCGTAGCAAGTTTATGTGAATAATAACAGCAAACATTTGTATATTTCTGACAATGTGTCAGACAAGATTCTGGATATTTACACACATCAAATTCTATGAACTAGGTACTAATACCATTCCTGTTTATCAGATGAAAAAAGCAAGGTGCAGAGTGGTAAAATAGTAACTGCAAAGCTAAAAAGTGGTTGTACAGGTAGGTATTCAGCCCTAGTCCGTCNTGTGAGATGTGCTAGAAGAGATGTGTGTGTTTTCTGGAGACACTTTGAATTTTCTTCTTAACCCTCTCAGGGAAATGAAAAATAGAGAACATAATGGTTCACTTTCGACCATGTAGAAGAGGATGATTATCTGGGGAATGACAATGCAATGAGAAGAATGTAACAATGTTATTTTAACCTGGGTTCCGGAAAGATTTTGTTGAGAACTGCCCTCACAGCCAGGACTGCTTAACAACTGAGTTCTGTGTGCAAGAGAAATAAATGATCTGTGTAACTACCATTCCAGCAACTTTACCTGGCACCTCACTAATAAAATATTAACCATGTTTTCTTTTCCTCCTCCTTCATGTTCTCCACTTGGCCCTCTTCCCACCACTTTTCTGGCAGCATATGTCGTTCTATGCTCATACCTAAGAGAAAAGATGCACAAACACAAATCAGGGAAAAAGCAAGTTTCTTCAGACTTACTTTACAAAGCCATCGTAGCAAGTTTATGTGAATAATAACAGCAAACATTTGTATATTTCTGACAATGTGTCAGACAAGATTCTGGATATTTACACACATCAAATTCTATGAACTAGGTACTAATACCATTCCTGTTTATCAGATGAAAAAAGCAAGGTGCAGAGTGGTAAAATAGTAACTGCAAAGCTAAAAAGTGGTTGTACAGGTAGGTATTCAGCCCTAGTCCGTCATTAGATTTCATGCGTTAATTCATTTCTAATTAATGAAATCCAGGTTATAGGAAAAAGACATGGGAAAATATAGTTAAGAAACTATAAAAATTCTTACCAGTGTGATTAGAAAAGGACCATCTTGGTTATGAAAAATAATGAAATCTCAGACATTGTTGGATCTATAGGCACATTCCTGTCAAATCTGTCAAGACCCAGCCTTTCTGGGCTAGCAAGACATAAGAACATTGGAGTTATTCCAAAATGTGGTATGGGAAAAGAACCTTTAGAAAGCAATGGAATATCCCAGACTTAGGAAAACAGAGAAGTATCAGTCAAAGCTCTGGACTTGATGGAGTTTTATAAGTAAAATTGAGGCATGACTCATCAATGAACTGCATGAACCAACAAAAGATCACAGAAAGCATCCAGACCTCAGATGCCGTTAGCCTATTTTATATGACCACCAAAGAAATTGTGAATGTCCTTTCCTGTCAACAATGTCACTGCCCTTACATGAGCTCCTAGAACTCAGACGCAATTTCACAAAAAAGAAAAAAAATTCCAAATGACAGAGATAATATTTCTACCAATCTAGCAAAGTAAGATTTTAAAAAATAATTTGAGTTTATGTAATGAGATTACTAGTCATTACAGAAAACTTTCAATCACTTATATTTGTAATGGGCTTTGAAATATGTAAATTGCTTTCACTCACGTTATATCAATTAATATTAACAATAAACTAATTTAACTATGGAGGAAACTGAAATTCACATTTGCCCAATGCCACATGACTTATATTTGTATTACAAGACCTATTCCAATTTAAGAATCTTCTAATTTTGAAGTTACTACACCACTTCATCAAATATTAAATATTAGAGTACCTTCCACAAGGAAAAGTTTGAATCTTTTTATTCCTTATATTCTTTTCTGATGGATAAGTTTCATCTCTCGTGAATAGCTTAACATGGCAGTACCTATAAGCAGAAAGATAGACTTTTTTGATCTCCTTTAAATATCCCATTTACCAAAATGGGATAGGCAGATTGAAGGAAAAAGTGTTGTGCAAGACATCTGCATCTGCTCCGGATGAAGCTTTTAAATGCCATTAATCTTGGCTGATGTTTGTGTTGCTTTGTTTTCCTTAAAACGTGCAACTGTTTGCATTTATTACCTTTTATTATGGTATTTTTATTTTAGTTTTTTACTCATTGAAAAACTTTCAAAATTATGAAGTAAAAGGATAACTCTTCAGTAAACAATGTAAACATCCTGGCTTTTACAAGGTAATGCTTCAAATTTGTGTGGCTCTCACCATTTTATTTAATGTAATACTGTAACCAATATGTGGAAAAAACAAGTAGTTTTTCTTCAGCATTATATTAATGATTCCTAATTTTATCTCATAGGTAAAAATATGCCATTTTGTCTGTGTTCAATATCTAAGAGAATAAAACAAAACAGTAAATCAATACTTCTGCATCTGTATGACTGTTAATTTTTAAGAAAATGTGACACATGCAAAGTGATAACCACAGTTATGCAAATGAACAAGCAAAAACACCTTTGGAATATGTAAAGAAGAGAAACAAACTAATATTTGTTGAAACCCTACATGGTTTTACAGACAACTTCAAAATAAACAGAAATAAGTAGACTATTGTAATGAATCATCATGACCTCATTATCCAGTGTCAGCAAAACAACATTTTGCCTTTCTTATTTTACTGTGCTTGTCATTTTTTGTGAAATATTTTAAAGTATATAATAGACAAATTTTAATTAAATCACAACATTTTAGTATATATATATATAAATATATGAGATTATTTTAACCTAATATCAAAATGATTAGCACAAACAAGATTAAAAGTAATTTGTTGTTATCAATTAATATGCAATTTCCTTCAAACATTTACTGATAGTTTTTTAAATATATATACATGTTTGTGTTTCTTGGTGTGTTTTGTTGTTGTTTAGTATTTGGATCTAAATAAAATTCACACATCATATTCGGCTTATATCTCTTTGTCTTTTTCAATTTTTCCTCTGGTATTACTTTATGGAAAAAAAATGCCACTTGTCACAGAGAATTTTCCACATTCTAGAATCAGTTGATTGTATCTTCCCAGGGTCATTTAGTAGGTTTCTCTCTCCCCATGTTTCTTTTTCCTTTTTTCTTTTTTTTTTAAATTTTGTTAAATTTTGGCTTAATGTGTCTCAAAATTCTGTGCCGTATTTTTGGTCAAGTTCTTTCCATTAAAAAGTGCTAACTTTATAAACTAATAACTTAAAACTGCTGTACACACACACACACAAATAGTTCACAAAACATTTGCCTTCCCTTCTGAAGGTTTACAATGCATTGTTATCATTAAACAGTCTTTTACCGTTAAACTTAAACAGCCAATTAAGACAAACAGTTTTGATACCATTCTATGAAGAACTGGGGTGGCATAATAGGGATAATATTCACTTAACTTTCGGAGCTTTTTGGGTAGACTTGGTGATACTGCCAGCCCAAGGAACCTTCTTGTCCACTTTTTTAATGACACCGATAGCAATTGTCTCATATCACAAAAAGCAAAATGACCCAGAGGAGGATAGTCAGAGAAGCTCTTAACAGACACAGACTTGCCAGGAACCCTAATCAATATGTCAGCATCACCAGATTTCAAGAATTTAGGGCCATTTTCCAGCTTCTCACCAGAATACCAATCAACCTTTTTCTTCCACTCAGCAAACTTACAAGCAATGTGAGCTGTGTGACAATCCAGTACAGGGGCATAGCCAGCACTTATTTGGCCTGGATGGTTCAGAATAATCACCTGAGCAGTGAAGCCAGCTGTTTCCATTGGCAGTCATTTTTGCTGTCACCAGCAACATTGCCACAACACATATCTTTGACAGACATGTTCTTAACATTAAAGCCTACATTGTCTGCAGGAAGAGTTTCATTCAAAGCTTTATAGTGTATTTCAACAGACCTTGTCTCAGTTATAATGTCGTATTGAGCAAAGGTGACTGCCATGCCAGGTTTGATAGCACCAGTCTCCAATTGGCCCATAGGGACAGTACCACTACCAGCAATTGTGTAGACTTACAGGAGGGGCAGGCTCAGGGGCTTGTCAGTTGGACGAGTTGGTGGTAGGATGCAATCCAGAGCTCAAGCAGCTTGGTTTCACTGGCATTGCGATCTTTATGGATGATTTTTCATCCCATGAACCAAGGAATGTTATCACTTGGCTCCAGCATGTTGTCCCCATTTCAACCAGAAATTGGCACAAATGTTACCATGTCAGAGTTGTAGCCAATTTTCTCAGTGTAAGCACTGACTCCTTAATTTCCTCATTCCTCTTCTAGCTGTAGGGTGGCTCAGTGGAATTGATTTTGTTAACACCAACAATTAGCTGCTTCACACCCAGTGTGTAAGCCAGAAGGGTACCTCATGGATCTGCCCTTTCTTGGAGAGACTAGCTTCAAGTTCACCAACAAAACAACAACAGTCAGGACAGCATAGTCAGCCTGAGAGGAGCCTGTAATCATATTTATGAGAAAGTCTCTGTGTCTTGTGGCATCAATGATAGTCACATAATACTTACTGGTCTCAAATTTCTGCAGGGAGATATCAGTGGTGATGTCACATTAGAACTCGACTTTCAGTTTATCTAAGGCTGGGAAATACTTGAACGAGCCCTTTTTCATCTTAGCAGCCTCCTCAAATTTTTAATGGTTCTTCCATTGATCATACCACATATGTACATCAGATGGCCAGTAGTGGTTTTATGCTAATCTATGCACCCAACGACAACGATGCTGATATGAGTCTTTCCCTTTCCCATTTTGGCTTTGATTAAGTGGTGGTCTTTATGACGCCTGTGTTCAGGCAGCAAATCCATTGTGAAAAAGCTCCCCAAGTTTCTTTTAAACTGGTAAAGTTAAAAGTGTGATTGATGTTCAATATTTTAAAAGAATGTGTTACAGATAGTATTGTCTGTTTCATATAGTATCATATCAAGTAGCACATCATGTTTTTGTGCCTATTTTTTTAACCATTTGAACACTGGAGATTCAATTGCCTGATCCACCTATCATAATATTCCACATCAACAGATTAGCAGCTGCTTATTATGACTTATCAGCATCTGTTAGCTGTGATTCCCACATAAGTTTGAACTTTACATCAGCATCTGTTTTGTTACCCTCAAATACTTCCCAATTAGGAAAGGCAGGATAAATATTTAATTTGTTTTATTCATAAACTTTAACAATGTTTTAATAAATAATGTATTATGATAGCACTCTATATATTTAGTATAATATATCATGTAAAATTGCAGGAAAGTTGGATAAGAAGTCCAGAAAAATGTCATGGAGATAACATTTATTAGTTTATCATGTTTGTTTCTGAGAATTGAAGCCAAGCGAGTGAATGTGAGACCAAGAGATGAGAGAGCAACATTAATAGAAGGTGAACAAAAATATTTAGACTACATTTTTAGTGGAGAGTGTAGCTGAAATCGAGAGGGTAAAGAAAATAGAAGCCATTTGACTTCAGAGCCAACAAGGAATACAGCAAATATTCATTACTTACAAAGTTAAAGAAGAGGATATTTCATCAGGAGGAGACTAACAATTAGCAGTTTCAAAATATAAAGTAAGACTAGACTTGACATGAGGTAAACATTGTTAACATTTGAAAAATAGTCAGTATAATACAAAAGACTACAGTCAAATTTCAAGTGATTAGAAATGCTTGAGAAGCTGGAAGCACTGAATATAGATTATTGACTTTCAGAATTTTAAAATAAAAGTCATAAGAAAAAGTGGATAATAACTTCAAGGGAGCCATAAAATAGGATATGACCCTTGATCAAATTTGCATTATAAGGCAAAAACCAATTTTTTTTAAGTAAAAATGAAATATATGGCGTTGGAGGAACAAGGAAAAGACTGAGCATGAATAGATATAAAAAGAAAGTGAATTATTTAATTAAGGAAAAAATATTGAATAATTAAATATTTCATACTTAATGCTAAATGTAGAAAAACAAAGATGACTACCCCACATCCATGTATTTGTCAAGCATGCAAATTGTCCCAAGTCTTGCTGGCAAACAGAGTTAAATTAAATTGCTTTCTTTTTTTTTCTTCCACTTCCAATTATTCCTTCTTCTCCTTTTCCTTCTCTTTCCTTTTTTTTTTAACTTAATTAAGGCTTTTGGAAATTTAATGAAGCATAAATTCAATTTAATTAACTTTTTTTTTCTTCCACTTCCAATTCTTCCTTCTCCTCCTTTTCCTTCTCTTTCCTTTTTTTTAACTTAATTAAGGCTTTTGGAAATTTAATGAAGCATAAATTCAATTTAATTAACTATAAACCTTTAAAACATACTAAAGCAGTATATGAAACAAATTATGTATAACAACATTGAAATTAGTAGATTGTATATGTGTGTATGTCTGTGTGTGTTGACTAATTCTGAACACAAAAAAAGGGGAATAAAACATTGGCCTTTGGTACATCCTTTTCTATCAGTAACGTCCAGTGTCAAGCAATGACAAATGCATCCATGAATATTTACTACTATAATCTTTTTCTATAAACACTACTGACACCAAATGTGTGCTTGTTTCCCACACTAACACCCAATTCTATAACTCCCCAGACACCAACTGGGTATCCAAAAATTCAATTCAATTCTGACACTAATTACCTGGAGTTAGTATCAGATCCCACAAATTACAGGCTCAGTTCCCCAAGACTATCCCCACTCTAAATACACTAATCACAAGTCCCAGGCTTCCCTTACTTCTGATTTGGGGGGTTCCCAAAATCCCCTCCTTGAGTTTGATAATTTGCTAGAACAGCTCACAAAACTCAGCAAACAGAGTTTACTTACTCTTGCCAGTTTATTATAAAGTATACAAGTTGGGAATAGCCCAATGGCGGAGATGCATAGGGCAAGTGACAGGGGAAAGAGACCAGAGCATCCATTCCTTCTCCAGGTGCACCACTTTCACAGCACCTCAATGTGTACACAAGAGTGGAAGCTCTCTGAAACCCTTTGTTTAGGATTTTCATGAAGATTCTATTACATAAGCATGATTGATTAAATCATTGGCCATTGGTGATTTAGTATAGCTTTAACCTCTTCCCCCTCCCCAGAGGTTGGGACTAGAACTGAAAGTTCCAAGTCTCTAAGCTTTGTCTCTCTGATGAGCAGCTCCATTCTGAAGCTATCTACAGCCCCCCAGCCACCAGGCATTCCATTAGCATACAAAAGGACACTCCCCTCCTAGGACAGTCCAAAAGTTTTGGAGGTTTCTGCGTCAGGAACCAGGGACTAAGATCAAATATTATAACAAGAGATGCTTCTTTTACCCCATCACTCAAAAATTACAAGGGTTTCAGGAACTCTGTGACAGAAATATCTCCATTTGGGGATGAAGATTAAATATATATTCCTTATTATATACAGTGTTTTACCCAGTAGCACATTGAATCAAGTTAAGTTAATTTAAACTTGCTAATTTGTAATTAAAATTGCTTGCTTTTTTTTTCGTAATGTGTTTTTGAGTATTTTGATAGTTTGATAACTGTATAATATTGTCAAATCATGACTAGCTTGCTTTTTTTTTCGTAATGTGTTTTTGAGTATTTTGGTAGTTTGATAACTGTATAATATTGTCAAATCATGACTAGGTAGAGAACAAAATTTCCATTGGGACATAAATTATTTTCTTACATGTTTGGTAAACATGATTTCTACCAAAATAGAGTGAGGCTCCCCGGGAAATAATTTATATGTATAAATACATGTAAATATATTTATATCTATATATACCTAGACATACATATAGGAAAACACAAAGTGTATTTTGTGTGTGTGCTTGTGTGTGTGATAAGATATGTGGCTAACAGCTGTCTTTCCCCTGTGTGATTACACAAATAACTAATTGATAATTTTCCACTGAAAAATGATTCATAAGGAATATGTCCCAATATCTTTGATTGATTTTCTTAGCTTCTTAGCCATTGTGCTAAAACCAAGTTCAGTAATGACTTAAAATACCAGAAGAAAATCATTTCAACAAAATCCAAGGTAAACTATTCCAAATCATATGAACTTATCCTATTATTATGTACTTAAGGGATCCCTGGAAACACAAAATGTTGTAAGTATGTCATTACATATTTTGTATCAATTGCTTAAGCCTTCATAGTATAATTTCATTAAAACATTTTTTAATAGAGAGTTATTGTTATGAGTTGTGTTTCATGGAATAACTTCACGATTATAAATAAACTGTACAAATGAACTTTTACTGTTTTCTTTATTTCCTTCCTTTCAGATCAGAGCTATTTTCTTTCTGACTATGAGGATGATCTCTACATCCTTGATTAGAAGAAAAAGAAATTTTTAAGTAAAAGAATGCAGTGTACCTTCAACTAAAACAGACTACACAAATTTGGTTGGACTAATTATAGGTAAATGGCTAAATGTATCAGTTAGTTACTGCTACAGAATTGCTGAAAAAAAAACCAAATTTTCCTTACAATTCAGAAGCTTAGTATCATGAAACAATAATGCTTTATTTCTCAGTATCTGATTTGGACTGGGGAGTGTAGGCTCTCAGGCTCTTGACTGAGCTCGTTTGCATTTTTGGAAGTCATGTTGCTCTTAGCTGATTTAGGTTAGCCCCCCTTATTAGGACTGAGTGAGGCAACTCATTCTCCCTGTCTCTTATTCTCCAGCAGGTTAGCCTGGGTATGTTCTGAAGGTGACAACAGAGGTACGAGAGTGAGCAAGCCTACCTGGGCAATCATTTTTGAAAAAATCTTCTTGTGTCATCCCAGCTAATATCCATTGCAAAAAAATAATAAAATCTCAAAGAAAATTAGTTGCTGCTTCTGGCTATACCCTTAGATCCCTGTAAGTCCATGCTGACTCTCTTCTACCTCCAGGATTTCATCAGGAAGGAAGGAAGAAAAGAAGATAAAAAGATATTTACATTTTGTCTATATTTGTTGATATCTTGTCCTTTAAATTATCCTTCAATTTTACTTATTCGGGACTTTTTATAATTAAATTTACCTTTTGGTAGAATCCCACTCCCCTGACTGTAACAGCTTTTGTTCACAATTTCAAAACCAATTTTTCTCTATGTGATTTCGTCCCTTATTTTGAAAAATTGGTGATAGTCACAGATTGGTTTAAGAGATGAAGAAAGAAGAGAAAGTAAAGGAGGAAGGGAAGAGGATATGGAGGAGGAAGATGGGAGGAGGAAAGTCTGACCTGCTCCATCCTTGTCTTGCAAGACTATAATGTGCTACCTAAGATGCTGTACAATCTAATAACCTTGATCTTAGCTTGTCCCTTGTATGTTTTTTACCTTGTTTTTAAAATTACATGCATCTTTCTAGTTGAAACTGTTGAACAAATCTCAATCTAATACACTCTCTTACTCAAGTTTTATGTATATTTTTCAGGCCATGATTCATATACCTATTCAATGAATATTCATTGATAACTATCTATAACTATATCAGTTCAAATATCTACCTAAGGTAGTTATCTCAACACATACCCACTATTTGCCTAACATTTCATCACTCTTTTTAAGAGTCCTATACGGCTATTCTACATGAGCTTATTAAATATAGTTAATTATATAACTTATGATGATTCTGTGAGGAAATGTAGCCAAAATATTGGCATCTGCTTCTTTGTAATATGGGTATTTTGAAAATTTGAATGAAGTATGTTTTCAAAATAATTCATAATAATTAGACTACATTCTTATGTTTTACACAAAACTAAACGTATTCATTAATTCATAACACAATTTTAACAAAAAAGTAACATATTAGTATAATATGGAATAGTAAATTAGCTGCTTCTTTCAATATTTACACAAAAAAATCCTTCAATCACTCACTAAACAACTGTTTATTTACTGCTTGCCTGAAACTGAGCTAGGTAATAGAGCCAACAGAGAGAAGATTAAAATATGCTCCACACCTTAGAGAACTTCACAGAATGGCAGAGTGCATTAGAATAAATGATTTTCAGGAGCTTTCATCCCCCAGGTATACAAGGATACTAGTATTATTTATTTTCTGTGCCAGTGTATTACAATTAATCATAAAAAAATCATGTATGGGACAATATTGGTGAAACTATTGTATAATCAATCAGTCATGTCTGAGAATCTCCTGGGCTGAGTAAGTATGTGTGAGAGTGACAAGGAAATTACAAAATTTGGGTTGAAGAGATATGAGAAGGTCTAGGAAATTTGTAATAATGGATTGTGAGTAAACTGATTTCCTCTTTCTTCAATGACCAGGAAGGAGCTAATTCACCAGAGAATATTCCATCTGTGACTTTCAGAAGTTAAACATTGAAGGCAGAAGCAATTTACCTAGATTTTTAAAAATCTTGAAAGCATATTTATAGAAATTTTCATGGCTTGTCAAATAAAAATTTGTCATCTTTTCAAATAAACAGAAGAAGGTGAAGAAAACTGACTTTTTTAAACTTTAGAAAGCTAGCAGAAGAAAATGGAAAGATGATAAAATATTAGAACAAACATTTCATTACAGAACAGGTGGCTAAAGCTAACCAATGATCACTGTCTTCATGGGAAGCATGAAGAAATTTAAAACCTTATCTGACAAAGGGAAAATATATGATACAGAGCCTATGTCTGTTTGAAATTAATGCCTAGTCCAAATAGTATCTCTAAAGCTGCACTGTTCAGTACTGCAGCCAATAGCCACATGTGGCTATTTACATTTATATTAATTAATATTAAATTATTTATCTACAAGAGACACACTTAGATTCAAAATTACAAATAGGTTGAAAGTAAAAGGGCAGAAAATTATGTATCATGCAGAGAATAATGATATTGTGCTAGAGCAGCTATATTAATATCAGACAAAATAGACTCTATGACAAGAAATATTATTACAGAAAAGAGGAACATTTCATAGTGATAAAAGAGTCAATATATCAGGAAGATAAAACAGTTGTAAATGTACATGCACTTAACAACAGAGCCCCAAGTACATGAAGGAAGAACAGACAGATTTGAAAGCAGAAACAGACTGTGGTGACAGGGGTAATATAAATATTAAGAAATACTATTATGTAAAGTGAATAGCACTGTGTTATAGAAATATTTTAAGAACTGTAAGAGGTGAAAGAGTAATCAATGATGCCTTGGTATATTTCCCCTGTGTCCCATTCCCTTCAATTTTCCCTCAGTTCAACTCAGCCCAGGTGGTTTACCACTACATCCATGAATGCCTTCCCGATGAGTTTACCTGGAAAAGTATTATCACCCACTTCTATGTTTTTATATTTTGCACTTTCTTATTTACTGCACTTATCACATCTGTCTATATATTATAGATATGTTAATATTTTTACCTTACAAAAAGACATAAGAGAAAGAGCTCAGAACAACTGCCTCATAATTCCTTCTTTATTACTCATTTTCTGATTGTATTTCATCATGTACCTTTACTTTGCTTAACCTTGCAATGGGCTTTTGGTGTGGTGTGCTTTCTTAAGGAAAGTTACTATCACTTATTCCTCAAAACCCAGCAAATTTTTTTCACACATATTTCAAAATAGTCTGATTTATATCAAGGAACAATGAACACTCATTTTTCTCTCTGTTTTCAGTCATCCGGCAAATGAACTCATTCTAATGTAATAATGAGGATGTCCAATAACAATGTTCACAGAAAGAATTGATACATAAATGCAGCATCCAGCTTTTTAAATGAGGTGATTTTAAAACTCACTTTTAGAGAAGGTTAGGGTTTATTTTGCAAAAGTACCTCAGAGATTACTGTGGAGGACATGGATGGGTGAGGTTTGGTGTGGAGACAGAAAAATAAGACTACTTTTCACACCAACTTCAACCAGTGCAGCTCGATTTTTAATATGTTTTAATTTGGCCCTATCTCATGCTTCAGTAGAAATTTCATCTATTAAAAATGACAACAGTTGTGTCTGATCAATCTCAGTTTTAATCCTGGCTCTGCCACATGGAAGCCTTGTGACCTTGAAATAGATATACTCTCTTTTCTTCTGTGAGCATCAGGTGATTTATCCTATCTTTAGACACATCCCATGGATAACTCCCACTCTTCCCAAGAAAATTTCTAGTCCTGAGGTTGACTAACTGAAGATTGAAAATACTCATATATATTTCTGCATCATTGTACCTGATGGTGGTGTGGACAGGAATATAATCAGCTTAAGCTAATTCCAAGTTTTCATGATTTCTTATAAAACATCATTTTACCAAGTGTGCTAATGCTGCAGTTAGTTGGTGAACTCCAAGATTAATTTCTTCTATGATTTCTTAGTTACATTTTCCCCCTAAGACACAATTATCAAGCCAGGAACTCAGTATCCCTCTGCCCACAGAACATATTATTTATTCGACTACTTAATGTGAAAGCTTGGTCTCTTACTCACAAAAATAATGCTTTGGAAAAGCTCCATAGCATCACTTTCATTCAGGGGGCAGAGATATAAGACGATTTGTGTCATAAATGCACCAGATGCTTGATTTCATGTGAAAAGTTATAAATTGATACAAACTCATGATTTTGATACATAGCCTGGAAGAAATTCTCATTCTGTATGAATTAGATTCAAATTTTAAGAGTAATGCCATGTGCCTTTCTTTATGACAATTTAATTAGGTATTTAGGTCTAAGACAAAATATGACTTTAACTCAAAAATTTAAACAAATAATAAAGTAAATATCAATGCTTTTGTTTAACTAATGGGAAAAATCTAAAGAGATATATAAATGTCCATATTTTCTTTTAAAGTCAGAATGAATACAATATTTACTATTTCATGTTTAAAACATTTTGGCATTAAGACTTAACTTAGGCAGTAGTAGTTCTTGTGAACACTGTAAATGCAGAGGAAACAGTGATGCTGTGAAAATGATGCTGTTATGACAATACACTATAGTAAACTTAATAAACAAAAATTCATCTGTATCATATAGTGATAGAAATGAAAATATAATGAAAAAGTATGTTATAAATAGAAATGTTATGATAGACTCATTAAGACCAGTTGTTTTTTAAATATTTGAAAATATAATAAGTATGTTGTACACATTTTTTCTAATAATAAAGCAAAGACATAAATTATTTCTAGTAGAAACCAGTTATATATCAGGTGTAGCATTCTTAAATACTGCTTCTTGTTTGTATATCATTTCACCATTATCTTCCAATTCCTCAAACTCCTTTTCATAATAGTCTTGAACCAAATTAACAAAATTGTTAAAATTGTGTGGACTCCATAATTTCTTTTGGCAGACCTCACCGATTTTCAAAGTTACGTGATCATTAGTTGTCAATAATATATTCTAATCCAGGTAAAACTGATTTTAGTTCAAGCTGTTTATCTGTATTGTTTGAGAGACCACTGATTCCAGTCTAGAGGCTGATACATTATTAATTTTTCTCTGCTACTCTCTGGACAATTAATAATCAATTTTCTTCCTGCTCCTTTTAATTTATTTCATAACAAAGACAAAATGATATGTTTTGTATGACAGAAATATACTACAAGTGATAATTTTAGTGTTAATGGAAAACTTTTGTTTATGCCTTTGTATCTTCAAAATTCAAAAGTAAAGATCATGCAATTTTAAATCAGTTTTAAAATCAATTATGTAGGCTGTGCCAAGTGCCCTTTCATTCTGGGTACACGTTCATTGCAACTTTATTGATTGCATCTGCTATAATTGTCTATAAACCAAAGGCATGCCAGAGGCTAACCTTCACATTTGGCCCAGTGTGACTGGTAAGGGTAAGGGCAGTTTTCTGCAAGACAAAGGCTGTTTATTCCTATTCTCTGATTTGATTGCATTGAGAGTGGATTTAAGTTTGAACCTGCATAACTATATCATGTTTTCTTTAAAACTTTAACGACCTCATGAAGGTAAATGGCATACTGTCTTCATTTCACTCTGAAAGTCTACCACTGGCATTGCTTTCAAAGCCATAATGTTATTGATAATACATATGAATTGTGGATTGATGAAAGAGGAAAATAATACATTATTTTTAATTTTACTGTTTCTTTCTGCCTTAATGACATAAACAATAATGTTTATGAAAGTTTGTAATAATAAGAGAACCTCAAATTTTATATCTGGGCTAATAAGAGGGAGACACAGACAGACAGACAGAGACAGAGACAGAGGGACAGACACAGAGCAAGGAGTAACATTCTACCTGCTGCTGCAAGGAGATAAGTTCATAACATATGCTCCCTCTCTTGCGCCTAAGGGATTTTATCTGCTCTATAATTCTCTAATTCTCTTCAGCAAATATTTATTGTCTGCTTTCTCAAATTCAGTCAACTGATGCTTAACACAGAGTCTTTGTGTTTCCCTCCACCCAAATACCATAGAGAGAGGGTATTACTAGACTAAATTACAGTAGTTTCCCCTCATTGGTGGTTTCACTTTCCATGGTTTCAGCTACGCTTGATCAACCACAGTCTGAAAATATTGATACTCTGAGAAACAGAGAGAGAAACCACAGTCATATACATTTTATTCTAGTATATTGTTATAACTGTTCTAGTTTATTATTCTTTATTGTAGTTAACCTCTCACTGTGCCTAACTTATAAATTAAACTTTATCATAGGTTTGTATGTATAAGAATAAACATAGCATCTATAGTATGTACATATGTTGGTGCCCACAGCCACAACACTATGGGTGAAAAGAGGGTTATTGGTACCAACAGTGGGAGTCCTCATCCCTCTGGTAGGATACATGCCAATTTGCCATCCTGAGAAAGGATGGTTGCAGGAATAGGCATCTTACCTGGCTTATGATACCATACTTTATCTGCTAACACTGTTGGATCTGTAGGTTCTACATGTAACAGTATAGGGGAACTCATAATTGGCCATAATAATACAAATGTGCTCTTTGAAATAGAGAGCTTATCTGTTCCAGGCCACGTTACCTTTACTCGGGGAGGCCAGGTACTTGTCACCCAAGGTGAAACATGCAAGCCTTCCTCTAATCCTTTCCCCCAAGGCTCTTTTAGGCCCACCCAGCGTATATGGGAGGCTTCTATTCTCCAAGACCATTCCCATTGTACTCTCTGTCTCTGTTGCAAGCAGGTTGGGCCAGTAAGAAAATATTTCCATTCTTGCCATATCCTGGCTTCAAAAGCTTATCTTTAGTAGTGACTTGCAGTTGTATAGGGGCTGTGGCCCTATGTAACACAGCCTCCACTGGAGAGGGTCTGCCCTTGTGGGGTCTCCCATTTACAATACTGACTGCCAGCCATAATCACCATGTCCACCCCTTCAGGGATAGGGGTTGGGCAGATAGCTTAGTCCCTTTTTAAAAAGACCATTGTACCATTCAATCATTCCTGCTACTCGGGGATGATATAGCACATGTAATTTCCACTGAATAGACAACTGGGAAGCCCACTTCAGTACTTTCTGTCCAGTAAAGTGGGTTCCATTATCACTCTCTATGACCAGCAGCTGATCCATACATGGCCATAAGGCCATTTAACACCTTAATAGTTGGTCTGGGGCCTTACTAGACCATCCAAACTGAAGACCAGTAGCTGCATCAACAGTTGTGAAGATATACCTGTAGATCTCTGACTTTGGCAGTGATCCCACAAGATCCACCTGCCACCATGTTAGGAGCATCCTCCTCTTGGGTTTTCTGCCTATCTGCATAAGACACCTGGTGAGACATCAAGGGTACAACTGTCCATCAGGGGCATTCTTTCTTGGGTTTATGCAGCACCCAGCAAGCCATTGATCACACAGTCTTGCAGCCAGCATGCTGCATTCTCCAGTGTAGCCACCCAGCTACATCAGCTGCTGGTGCTCTCTCTAGCCATCTTACCTTAGCCAGTGCATCAACTTCATCATTGCCTGGACTGGCTAAGGGAAAATTTCCTGTGACATGGAAAAAGAATTACTTCCTTTCCATATCCTAATTCCCATAACTCTTACCACATGGCTTGTCCATACAGGGGTCAGTGGACTACCAGCCATTGCTGATATTTCCAAGTACATATCCAAAGGGTAAGACCCTTATATAAGGCCCACTCATATTATTCCAAATGACCTAGCAGCATGAGAGCTGCCTTGGTTAAATGTGCAAGAGAATCAGAGGTTAGTAAGACATCACCTATGTAATAATGAAACATTGTAACTGTGCTGGGCCTAGTCCCTAGGCTAGGTCCCCATCCACTAAACCATGACAGATGTTTGGGCTAGTCAGGTAGCCTTGGGGCAACACTTGAAAAGTCCATTGCATTCCTTCCCAGGTGAAGGCAAATTGATCTTGGCTATCAGCTGAGATTGTAATAGAGAAAAAAGCATTTGCAAGTTCCAGTACATAATGATAAGTTCCTAGCTGAGTCATCAGCTGATCCGTCAAGTCATGAACCAAAGACACAGCTACATGCAGAGACACTACTTTGTTCAGTTCTTGACAGTCCACAGTCATCCTCTAGGTACCATCTGGCTTTTCTCAATGACCATACCAGGGCATTAAAGGGACTGTGTGGGGGATGAATGATTCTGACCTTTTCTCTCTCCAATATCGTGGCACCTATCTCTGCACATCCTCCCAGCAAGTGATGCCATTTCACATTGACCACACACCCTGGCTTAGGTAACACCTGTGGATCATGCTTGACATGTCCCCGCAGCACAGGCTTTACTGTCCATATTTGCAGCTGGAATTCTCCAACTGTCATTTGCAGGTGTAGTCCATAATGTACATCTATATTCAAGATGTATTCAGCTACAGGGGATACAGACAGAGTATATACATGAGGGGGCAATTGCACAATGCTCAGTGACAAAGACACAGCTTTGACTGTAACAGAATGTCCTCCATAGCCATCAACATTCACTGTGGTCCCTGAAAACTTATCTGGGTTGCCATGTATCAGGGTACATTCCATGCCAGTGTCCACCAACACCAATACGTGCTGCACATTTATCCCTGACCAATGTATTATCAGTTCAACATGAGGCCTCTGGTCCTCATCTGCCCCCAAAAGATGAGCACCTCAGCCTGGTTCCTAGCCAAGAGGAAACAGTCCATCTGCCTCCACAGAAGTAGCCATAAAAATCCCTCGAATACCCTGGGCATACCTTGCCACCTGTTTCCATATGTATAATGAAATGCTGTTTGGGGTGCCATTGTTGCCCCAAGGCAAACAAGACTGTATTTGGTTGCTGGTAAATTTTTTCCTATCAACTCCTGCTGTAAGCAAGTCAAACCACGTCTTTTTTTTATCCTTTTTGTCTTTTTTTACTGACTGGTAATGGGATCGCAACCCTTGGTGTCGTGCCCGCACTGCGCTCAGCCAGTGAGCAGGAACCGGTCTCCACATGGGATCCGAACCCTCGGCGGGAGCGCCGCCGCACTCCCAAGCGGCGCACTCTCCAGTGCGCCACCGGGCCGCCCCCAAACCACATCTTAATATAGCTGGTCTTGCTCAGTTCCTTCATGGTAAAATCCCAAGCATTTCTTAGGGATTTAGTCTCACCAGCTTTCAGACCCCTCCCCTCTGCTTCACCCAGACTGTTCATCATGGTCATCACTTCATGTATGGGGCACCCAACATATGGGGCCAATATGGCCACCAGCAACCCAGAGGACATCGATGGAGCATTATGTAGCACTATGTCCCTCATGGTGCCTGTGAAGTGTTCATCATCTGGGCCATGGGTGTTCACATTAAACATGGACTGTCCCATCCCTAGCTCCTGAATTATTTGAACTAACTCAGCATATGTTTGCCATTTACTCACTATTATGGGCAGTCCTCCAGGGTTCACCCACACAGTTTGGGCAGCTGCATTTACCCATTTTATTAAGGAGTGATTACCTGGCCCTTGTGCATATCTGTAGCTATTCTGTAGCCACTGCCGCAGGGATGGATGCATGGTAATGGAGGCCAACTTTTCCATCTCCTCACTAGAGCACATCGCACTATCCACCCCCAGATCCCATAACCGCAGCAGCCAGGCAGCCAGGGGCTCTCCCTGTTTCCACTGGAACTGTCTGCCCAAGTCAACTAATTTGACCTGGGTATATGGGACATAGGCAGTGAATTGGGTCACCTGTGGATTGCCCACTGGTTATCTGTCTGGTCCCATAGGTTGTTTGTGCTTCATTTTCTGATGCACAACAGGTTGTGTCTGGAGATGCACAGTCTCCCCCAGCTCACCACTGGGTTTGTCATCTTCCCCGGTGTGAGATGCAGGGATGACCTATCACTGCATGTCATCCTCCAGGATAGTATCTGTGCTTCAACAACTCTGATTTCTGCTGCAAATCTCAATTGGCTTGCATTATGGTGAGCAGCAACCAGATCCCAGTCAACAGGAAAGTGGCCACTGGGCACCACATACTCAGGAGTAGCCACATTTCCTCCTCCTCCCAAGGGGCTATTCACTCCCATACCTGCTCAGAATCCTGCCACTGACTACACCAATTGTTGGGCTGCATTGCAGACCTTTCTACCCAGTCCTGTGCAGACTGGGTCACAAACCCTTCACACGCAGGTCCATGAGCTAGGTAATAGGAAAAGATCCTGGGAGCCATTGGTAAAAAATTAATAAGCTTTATTCAGAGCTAGGAGCAGCTGCCCTTGTGGCCTCCCAGAGCATCCCAATAAGTGCCATGTATCAGAGCCGTTAGTCCTTTATACTTAGGTCCGTAACCCAGCACACCTGGGTGCCCATACGCAATTACATTAGATAGTAACCAGGAAACACCTGTGTGCATGTGGATATTTACAGCAAATGCTTGGCAAGATTCTGAACATCTGAAGGGCCCTGACCATTTTTGTATATTTTCCCTATAACAATAAATGAACAAACTATATAATATGTTAGAAACTAATAAGTGCTATGGAATGAAGAAAAGAAAGAGTAGTGAAGGGGAGGTCTGGAGTGCTGAAGGGTAGGAAAGGTAGTTTGCAATTTTAAATAGAGTGGTCAGGACAGGCTACGTTGAAAAGACTTGAAGAAGCTGAGTAGTTGACCATGCAGATATTTGGTGGAAGACATTTTCAAACACAGATAAAAATGTGCAATTATGTCTGGCATATTCTAGGGTAGGTTGGAGACCAGCATGGCTGTAGAGGAGTGAGGTAAAAGACAAAGTCAAAGAAGTAACAGGAATGGTCAGATTTCAGAGGATCATATAAATATTGCAATGTCTTTAGGTTTTGCTCTGAGTAAAATAGGGGTCTAGAGGAAAGACATGATCTGACTCACATTTTTAAAGGTACACTATGTATGCTAGATTGATGAGACTATAGGAGAGCAAGGTTGCAAACAAGAATACCAATCAACAGACTACTGCAGTTATACGTGTGAGGGAAGAGTGTTGGTAATTTGTCCAGAAAAGTTAATAGTAGAGATGGTGAGATGTTGTCTTATGTTGGATATATCCCTTCTACCTGAGATAAGGGGGGAAAAAGTAGAATCAAGAAAGACATCAAATACTTTGATACCCAATACCAATATGGGGAAGGCTGTGAGTAGAGCAGATTTGAAAAATATCAGAAGACCACTTTTTAGAAATGATAAGAATGAAATATCTATTGGATATGCAAATGGATATATCAAATAGATAATTGTATCATGAATCAGGTATTTTAGAGAGATCTGGACTGAAGATATGAATTTTGGAGGGTTGATATGTGGATGGAGTTTAAAACCAGGAGACTGCATGAGATCCCTGAGAGACTGAGTGTGGACAGAGAAAGAAGAGAAATGAGAATTGATTGACCAGGGCATTACACCGTAGGTGAACCCCGGAAAGAATGAAATCTTGGAAATCAAGTAAAGCAGTTGTGTCAAGGGAGTGAGGAAGAACAGCCATGCCAAATGCAGTTGATTGTCTGATTAAATGAGGAATGAAAATTATCCATTAGATTAGCCAAAATGGGAACAATTGAAAAACTATAGAAATCACTTTGGTTTTTTTGTGTGTTTTATTTTGTTGACTTTTTAATGGAATTGGGACTGAAGACCAGGGGAGAAATGGGAGAAACTGTGTATAATCAATTTTTTAGGGAATTTTGCTGCAAAGAGAGAAATATGTCTTTAAAAGTCATGTCCCCAATGAGAAAGCAGTATAATTTGCCTAAAAAAGATTATGCTAAAATTTTAATCTTGTCATTCTGAAAAAATAGATTAAAAAGGATGAAATAAGTGATAAATAATATCTGGAAGTTGATAAGTAAGTAGTAGCATGTTATTAAACTATTTTTTTCCATTGAAATCTTTAAAACTAATATATTTGCATATATTTCTTACTCAGATTTTTAAAACAAA
>NW_007736334.1:12192-23792 GCF_000696425.1 Galeopterus variegatus | reverse complement strand
CATTGAAATCTTTAAAACTAATATATTTGCATATATTTCTTACTCAGATTTTTAAAACAAAGCAACTCATTTCACTTTTTTAAAAGTATTGCACAATGTCAGAATTATTAGGTATAAATATGGTTTCACTGTAGAAATATGACAAAAGTTTAAAAACACACAAAGGAAGTAACGTATGTCTCCAAAGGAAAAGTAACTTTCACATTCACAAAGATATAAGGCCATCAAAACTTCAAGAAGTGTTTACATATTTCTAATTCATTCTTATATTGTAGTCATGAAATAAAACTTTATAGATACCACTGTTATTTTAATTCAGAGCTCATTTTCAACTTTCTTCTAATAAATGACTAATCTTTTTTGTCATTATATCCCCAATTTAGAAACATTTTGGTGTTACAAAGACTTAATTGTTGTAGATTAATTGGTGCATGAAACAGGATATATTTGAAATATTTTTAAACAATGGAATAAATTTCGACTATTTTTAAGAAACCACCATTATAATTTTCAAATGATCAATACACACAATTGCCAATAGTTGTAGCATATTCTGTCAAATTTTAGCTATGTAATAATCATAACTGTGCCATTTTCATCATGTCTTTTAGTCATGATAACATTTGTTCTGTTATAAATTCAGCTGTCATCTTGTCTATGTTTCGAAACTATTTCTTTCTAAATTTACAAAAAGGGAGAATAGAAAATAAAAAGCAGGGAAAAGGTGCCAGCACATGTGATGATTACTTTTTCAGGAATTAAAAATTAGAAGGAAAAAATAATATCATACTAAAACATTACATTGTTATGTACTGCTATTTTGTTTTATTATTCCTGGAAGGTCAACTCGTTCAGAAATTACCTGATGTTATACAAATAAACAAACATCTGTTACAAGTTCTAGAACTGCACCCAGAAGTTTAAAATATGAAATAATATTTAACTTTCTACTATCTTGAATAAATGAAGTGTGTCATGTTATTTTTTGACTACCATGGAGTTACTATTTTGTGACAATAACCTGATCAACAATTTTTAAAGACACAGAACATAATATAATGTAGTTAAAGTTTAAAATATGAGGGTACTTCAAAAAGTTTGTGGAAAAATAGAATTAAAAGATAATAAAAATTTTTCCATGAACCTTGTGAAGCAACAGAAATAGTTGATTATATTTATAGTTCAAAATGCACACAGTGAACTTGCAGTTTATAACAGTCATCAATATAACATTAGCTAGTTATTCTTCAAACATATAAGATATGAGTTATTAGTTTATTTTAATTTAATGTAGGATAAATCAAGTTTACCACAACTCAAACAGCTCTACATTTCTATTATTTTATAACTATACACAAAAGCATCCCAATAATTTATCTTTATGAGAAATTTTCCTAGGTGTTAGACATTGAAAGATCAATTTACTTACAAATATTAAATACCAACAATAATGAGAACATTAATACATAAATCAGCTTTGTTTCAAGTAATTCTGTTTTTATTTTTTATAATCAATCATAAGAGAAAATATGATTCATAACTCATTCCTGAATGCATGCTTTCCCAAAATGACAGTATTGTGACCTTTAGATACTAATTTAATTACTCTAATTCTGAAAAGTACATGAGTTTAAAAATTACTTTCCATTAAGTTATATTAATTATGCTGAATATTATTTAAGACAGTTTACTAATTACCTGAACTCAGGCAATCTTAAGGCAATCACATCTAGCTCTGAGAAATTTTAATACCTTGAATACTATGAAATATGAAATACATTAAAAATATGAATTTAATTTTTAAAAATAAAGAAAAATACTAAAGACATAAAATGATTAATTTGGGGGACATGGGGTAAGCAGCTCTTCAAAAAAGTTCCTTTATAATATATATGGTGCTAAAATGATAATTTTATTTTATTGTTTTACTTGTGGCCATATCATATTAATAGAGATAGTCAAATAAAAAGCAAATTACTTAGGGATATATATTTGATTATGATGTTGTTACTGGCAACAAATTCCAGTTTCACAGTAAGAAAAACTAGGTTTGATCCAAAATTCTGTAACTTTCTAATGGTGTAAAATTGAGAAAGTTTGTTTATATCTCTAAGACTAAATTTGCTCTGGTATAAAATGGGTATAATATCCACCTGTTGCAATTGGGTAATACTTGGAAAACACTGAAATATTGTATGTGAATGAAACAGTCAATGATGATAATTCAGAAATGAATGTAAATAGAAGTTAAACTTAACTTAGAAAAACGCTTTGTTCTGCTGATAAATTTTAACTACTACCCCTTTCCTCAAATTTAATTAAATTCATCCAATTTGTATCAAATATGAGCTATATGCAGAGAAACGACATTATTTGGAGCCTCTATATTTCAAAAAATATGAAAAAGTTGACATTTAAAAAAATCCTTGAAACACAAAAATACTCATACAAGAACCAAACCTAAGACTGTAAAACAGACAATAGAAAAAGGCTTATATCTGATACATATTTTGGTGTTAGCCACCAAAATCTTTAAATCAATAATATGAAAAATTGAAAAAAAAAAAATCTCACTAGAGAGTTAGAATCAATTTTTCAAAAAGTTAAATGTAATTATCATAACTATAAAATATACAGAGAGCTACTTAAAAAGAACATTTTCTTGAAAAGTAAAAACCACACTCTTAAGATGTACTTCATTTTGTATAAAAATATGACTTTAAAAATATTCTGGTATTATTTATATCATAATAATTTTTCAGAAATTAGATTGAGATTTCTAATGTGGTCCAATTCTCTAAGCTTTACTCTGATTCAAAGGTATCGATGAAGACAACCATGATATTGCTTTGATAAAGGCAGAACTGGGCAAATAAATTGAGGCATAAAGTTTGTTCATAAACTCTCAAACATGTTTAAGACATTTGAACATAACATATTTCAAGTGGGTCACCTCCACTCATGACAAAGCTTTCTTTGCACTGATAGTGGCTTCTGTGTGTCATAATTATCATTAGCAACTTTATTGACATTGTTATGAATAAAATACAGCATATTTTATTTTATTTTATTTATTTATTTTATCCTTTTTGTCTTTTTTCATGTCCGGCAATGGATCGCAACCCTCAGTGTCGCGCCCGTACCGGACCGGGACCGGCAACGGGATCGCAACCCTCGGTGTTGCTCCCACACCTCGCTCAGCCAGTGAGCGGGAACCGGTCTGTATGTGGGATCCGAACCCTCAGCGGGAGCGCCACCGCTCTCCCAAGCGGCGTACTGTAGCAGTGCACCACCGGGCCGGCCCAAAATACAGAATATTTTATTAAACAAATGCACATTTTCTCCCAAAACCGAAAAATGAGATCAAGTGAAATCTTCGACTGAACCATTAGAATTGCTATTTACTTGCACTTTACCAACAAGCTGTTAAAGTGACCTCCATCTCAGTACTTGAATGAAACGATAGTCTTAATCAATCATATTTTATAGCTCCTTACAGGTTTATGAAGTATTTTTACATAATTATAATTTATTCAATCCCTGCCAGGTATCATGCTGTTTTATAATCTTTAATGACATAGGTCCTATTAGTCCCATTATTGCAGTGAGAATATTGAGGCCTTGGGAACTTGGGAAGATCACACGTGTAGTAAGGGCACCCAATAAGATTGAGATTTGGTTTCAGTCTTGATAACTCCAAGGTCCTCCTTCTTAAGCACCATAAAACACCAGCATACACAGTATCCATTTGATCCTAACAACACTGAGAGATAATTTAAGAGTTTTTTTCCCGCTGTTTCATAAGCTTAAAAGGAATCATGAAAACAGTAAGTGATAATTAAGTCATATTGTGGAGAAAATGTTTGCCCAAGTCAATTGACTGCAAATCTAGTTTTCTCTTTTCTGAAAATAATTATAGCCTTTAAAATTGATTTTTACTTAGCCCTTATTGACCCTTAGCTGAATTAGGTCTGAATTTCACACAGTAAAGTATCTCTTGGTTGAATGTTTGTGGTCAGAATCACAAGAAATCTTAAAAATTACATTCAGTATCAGAGTTGTGAAGGAGTACTTATTCAAACTGGATCCCTGCAACTGAAGTGCTTGAAGCATATCTTCATAGAAATATGGTCCACCCAAGAAAGAGAGACATTATGCTTTGCCTCCAAACTAAAAATTCAAACACAAAATATAAAGGAATACAAAAATAAAGTCTTTTTCTATTATCAATGGCTAGAAACACGTTAAAATTTTTCAAAATGAGAAAAATATAATTATGCATGTTATAGTTGGAAAGCATAATTTAAAAATCAGGAGAAATATTCTTGATTGACATAAGGGGGAGTATCACTCTTTAGATGAGAATGTTAATTCGTCTTTGCTATTTTAAGGAGATCGTAGATAGTTTCCTTTCCGGGGTAATTTAATTGTAGTTTAGTGCAAAATATTGATCAGATGGCATATTCAGAAGCTTGTCTATAAGTTCCTATTAAAAATAGAAATATAAACACTTTTAGAACTTGGCATCGTCAATAAGAGTAAATCTGAATTATCTATATATTCAAGGTTGTGAGCAATAGTCACCAACCAAACACAAAGAGCAAATAGGTTGTTTCACAGAAATTTAAAAAATATATATGTGAGGATTTTCCTAAAATGTTCTGCTATTTGAATAAAATGTGATAAATAAATTTTAAAGTACTCAAAATGCATACCCAATATTTTATAATGAAATTAAGAAACAGTAGAAAATATAATACAACCTGGTATATTTTACAAATATAATCTGATTTGGATTTTGTATATGGTAGTACTTCATTGACCAGAATTTCAGTTCCAACAATTACTAGGATCATACTAGCCTGGGCAATTTATTTATTGATTTGGATCAACCCTCACCATTTAAAGGAGCATACCAAACTCAGTCAGTAGGAAATTCATTTAAGTTATTCTTTTGGGAGCTGATTGACAAGTCTCATTGGCCTACATAGGACCGGTGCTGGTGAGCAAGGGACCATGTTGTGCTTGTACTTGCTTCATGCACCAGGTTTCATGGGTGATTACCATTGCTTTGGACTGTTAACTGGTGGTGCAATGTGGCTAGTAATTAAGAAAAGGCACAAAATACAGACAGGCTTCCTTCTGCTATACAATAAACAGATTGGAGACAGGCAGGCAAATTTTTACAGTGATAAAAATTTTCTATTTTGAATTCCATACTAAGGTCTTGAGAATCAAAAAATACCAAAATGTATATGAAACTTATTATGAATGTTATAGCAAAAAATAGAAAATATAATGGAGAGAAAAGGTAAACAATCTTGTTTCTGATCCCTAGACAATAAGAAGAGCAAGATGAGGGTCTCAAAATCTTGGATTAATATTTAAAAAGATTAAGAAGATCAAGTTTCGGCCGGCCCGGTGGCGCACTGAATAGTGCGCCGCTTGGGAAGCGCGGCGGCGCTCCCGTCCGAGGGTTCGGATCCCACGTACAGACCGGTTCCCGCTCACTGGCTGAGCGAGGCGTGGGAGCAACACCGAGGCTTGCGATCTCATTGCCGGTCCCCGGTCCGGTACCGGGGCAACACTGAGGGTTGTGATCCGTTGCCGGACACGGAAAAAAGACAAAAGACAAAAAAAAAAAAAAGAAGATCAAGTTTCCTAATAAGATAGAGTAAAAATTGAGGGAATACTGGGAAAGAGGGAGTCAGCCAAATTACTTTAATGTCAAATTGGCTAGTGCCAGATATTTGGGGGGAGGTAAGACAATTCTACATTGCCCAGATTAAATAAAATGAGGTGCAAGTTTGATTTTTTGTATTACCGAAATTTTCCATTTTTAGACCAACATCTTCACGTTCTCCCCATCCCCAGCCCTTGGCAACCACCATTCTACTCTCTGCTTCTGTAAGTTCAACTTTTGTAGATTTCATATGGAAATGAGATCACGCAGTATTTGTCTTTCTGTGCTTGGATTTTTTAGTTGACCTAAAGTCTTCAGGTTCATTCATGTTGTCCCGAATAGCTAGATTTCCTTCTTTTTAAAGGCTGAATATTATTTCATTACACATGGGCAGATGAATGTAGAGAGAAAAAAATGTGTATATATACCCGTGGAAACATACGTTAATTACATACCTAGTCTATTGTGACCAATGCTGCAATAAACATGGAATGCAGATTTTTCTTTGACATAGTGTTTTTTGTTACATGAATCATATACAAGTGGGATTGCTGAATCATATAGCAGTTCTATATTTAATCTTTGAGGAACCTCCACATTGTTTTCCATAAAGACTGTACCAATTTACATTCTCACCATCAATGTATAAGAATTCTCTTTTCTACAGATCTTCACCATCAATTGTTACTTTTTAACTTTTTGATAATAGACATACTATAAAGTGTAAGATAATATCTCATTGCAGTTTTGATTTGCATTTACCTGATGATTAGTGATGTTGAGAACCTTTTCATAAATCCATTGGCCATTTGTATGTCTTCTGAGAATATCTATTCAGATCCTTTGCCATTTTTTAATAGTGTTATTTGTTTTCTTGCTATTGAGTGTCATATATTTTGAATATCAACCTTTTATAAGATGTATGGTTTACAAATATATTCTCTCATTCTGTAGGTTGTCTCTTCACTCTGTTGATTGCTTTTTTTGCTGTGCAGAAACATTTTATTTTGATGAAATCCTGTTTGTCTATTTTTTATTTTATTGCCTGTGCTTCTGAAGTTGTATAAAAAAATCATTGCCCAAACCAACATCAAGAAGCTTTTTTTCCCTATATTTTCTTCCAGTGGTTTTACCATTTCAGGTCTTATGTTTCAGACCTTAGTCCATAAGTTTTACTAGACTTTATTTTTTAGGGCAGTTTTAGGTTCACAGCAAAATTGAGCAGAAAGTACAGAGATTTCCCAAACACTCCCTGCCCCCAGACATGAACAGCCTCCCACCCTCACTGTTAACATCCCTCAGCAGAGTGGTACATTTCTTATAGCTGATGAAACTGTATTGTTACATGATTATCACCCAAAGTTTAAGTTTAATTATTTCACTCAGTGTTGTACATTTCATGGGTTTGGGCAAATTTATAGTGGCATGTATTGACCATTATACTCTTAGTATCATACACAGTATTTGTACTTTACTAAAAATCCTCTGTGCTCTGCCTATTCATGCTCCTCCACCACCCTACAAATTTTATTTGATTTTTAATTGAAAAATTTAATAATTTTATATTTATGGGGTACAATGTGATGTTTTGATACATGTATACATTGTGAAAAGATCAAATTAGGCTAATTATCTTTCACCTCACACACTTACCATTTCTTTGTGGTGAGAGCATTTAAAACCTACTTTTTTAGTAATTTTGAAATATACAATACACTGTGATTAAGTATAGTCACGATGCTGTGCAGTAGATCTCCAGAACTTATTTCTCCTAACTGAAACTTCGTACCTTTTGACCAATATCTCTCCTTTCCTCCACCCTCACCCTCTGATAACCTATTTCTATGAAACTGACTTTTTTAGATTCTCCATTTAAATGAGATCATGTTGTATTTTTCTTTCTAATCCTGGATTATTTCACTTAGTATATCATCCTCTTGATCTGTCACAAATAACAGAATTTCCTTCTTTTTAGTGATGAGTCATATTCCATGGTGCATACATACTACGCTTTTCTTAAAAATCCATTTATCCTATGATAAGCACTGTAGCTTCTGTATCTTGGTTACTGTGAATAATGCTACAATGAATATGATGTGANTTTACCTGCAGGCTATTTGCATATCTTCTTCTGAGAAATGTCTATTCAGGTTTTTTGCCCAATTTTTACTTTGGGTATTTGTTTTCTTGTTACTGAGTTGAGTTCTCATGTATTTTGGATATTAACACCTTATCAGATGTATGGTTTGTACATACATTCTGCTAATTCATGGGCAGTCTCTTCACTCTGTTGTTTCTTTTGCTGTGCTTTTTAGTTTCATACAATTCCATTTATCTATTTTTGCTTTGCTGACTGTGCTTTTGGGGATATGCCCAAAAATCATTTCCAAGATCAATGTTACAGAGCTTTTCTCCTAAGCTTTCTCCCAGTAGTTTTACAGTTGCAGGTCTTAGGTTTAAGACTTACATCCATTTGAGTTGATTTTTGTATGTGGAGTGAGACAAAGGTCTAATTTCATCCTTCTGTATGTGGATATCCAGTTTTTCAAATGCCATTTATTGAAGAGGCCATCCTTTTCCGATTGTTTCTTGTCACCTTTGTCAAAATTCAATTTATGCTGGCCAGTTAGCTCAGCCGATTAGAGTGTGATGTGGATAACACCAGTGTCCAGGTTTTGATCCCTATACCAGCCAGCCAAAATCAATCAATCAATAAATAAATTGTTGATAAATGTGTGGATTTATTTCCTGGCTCTCCATTATGTTCTATTTGTCTATATGTATGTTTTTATTCCCATAGTTTATTATTTGTGTTATTATAACTTTGCAGTATATTTTGATATCAGAAAGTGTGATGCCTATAGATTGTTTTTCTTCTTGCTGAAAATACCTTTGAATATTCTGGTTTATTTGTAATTTCATATTAATTTCAGATTTTTTTCTATTTCCTTAAAAATTGACACTAAAATTTTGATAGGAATTGCATTAGTTTGTAGATTGCTTTGGGTAGTATGCACATTTTCACAATACCAACTTTTTTCAGTTCATGAGCACAGGATATCTTTTAATTTATCTGTGACGTTTTCAATTTTTTTCATGATTTCTTAAAAACTTTTCAAATGTAGAGATTGTTCATCTTCTTGGTTAAATTTATTCTCCTTTATTAATTTATTGCTGTTAAAAATGGAATTGTATTCTTAATTTCTTTTTTGTATAGTTCATTGCTAGTGTATAGAAACACAACTGATTGTCATATGTAGATTTTTGTTTCCTGAAATTTTACTAAGTTGCATTAGTTCACACACTTTTATGGTGAATCTTTAGTGTTTTCTTTAGATAAGGTCATGTTGTTGCAGCGAGTTACTGTGAACTTGCAGGGAGAGGCAGGAAATACCAAGGCTTAAAACGGGAAACAGAGTTTATTGATATGTTGGCATTATCTCAGCAGACTCTTTCCAAAGGCTGAGCCCCGAATGCAGCGTGGCTGTTATTTTTATATTTTAGCATTTCTGGGTTTTTGTAACAGGGCAAGAGAAGTGATCTTATGATCTTATGTGGTTATGACTCTGTCTCAGGGTGGAAGAATACAGCAAGAAAGAAGCAGAAGCACATTGGCAAAATTCTGTTACAGCAGCCTGTGGTAACTGCAGTGTGGGAAAAGGTGGGGCTGCATCTGCAGCTGGGCCTGTATGACATCTGGGTGGGGGTCCTGGCTAGAACATAGCATGGCACAGCATGCGTGCCTAACAGCCATGGCCAGGCAGGACACCGCCAGGTAAGTACAAGTGCCTCATTCCCTCCTTTGATGCATGACCAAGACCTTAGATGGCCTGGTCAAACAGCATCACCTTTAGCTGGCTTTTGGTCTAGGGGCTGGTACTGTCACAATGAGAATATTTTGGCTGTGTTTTTTTTTTTTTTCTTTTCATTTTATTATGGCCTCTAGTGAGGATGTGACTGTGTGTATTATCAGAGGTGGCAGGCAAGGGAGGATGAGACAGGTTGTCTATTAAGAATTAATAAGGGTTTTGAACCCTCTAAATATGTTAAACCAGCCTCTGGAGAGGCTTTTGGGGTTTTAGCTTGACCACTTTTGTACTGGGACACGAGTTAGATTTTTTTATTTCTTGTCTGGGGATCCTCAGGCTTCTGCCATGTGTGGACTAGTCAGCCCTTGGAGTAACGAGACCAGAGCTGTTGTCATCCAGGGTCTTCATGGTGGTTTCTGGTCCTCTGGAGAGTTAACTTGCAGGGTGAAGTGGGGTGAGGAATGCAGTCCCAAGAGGTCATGGCTGGTTTGAGTTTGCTGTGATTTATCCACAGAGAGCTCAGCTACTTTTACTGCGGTAGGGTTAGACAACAAGACAGGAAAGGGGTCCCCCGCAAGGGTTTTAGGGGCTGTACATCTCATTTTTTTCTCCAAACAGAGGTATCTGACTTGTGGAGGTGTATGGAGGGGTTAAGACTCACAGGGAGTTGTTTTTTACGCACTGGTGAATGGCATGCATGGTTTATTTTATTTTATTTAGAGCCAGGAGTTGCTGTTGCAAAGTTACATGTCTGACCTCCATCAGATTATCTTGAATAGCATTGATGAGAGGGGGAGGTCTTTCATACAGAATTTCAAAATGGGAGAAGCCCATGTCCAGAATAAAACCATGGGAAGGATTTCATGCCAGTGGAGGTGGGGTTTTTTGTCATAGAGTTAACTTGTCAGTTTTGGCTAACAGAAATGCTGTGGCCTCTACTGCCTGGAGACATGGTGGTCAGTCTTGGGCCACTGTTTCCAGCTGTTTTGAAAGATATGCCATTGGACAATGCCAGGACCTCAGAAGCTGAGTTAGAACTCCCAATGTAATGTCCTGTCTTTTATGGACATGTAGAAAGAAGGGTATTCTTAAGTTAGGCAGTCCCAGTCCTGGAGCACTTGTAAGTGCCATTTTTATGTCTATGAAGGCCTTTTGTCGAGCTGTTTTTCAGATCAGAGGTTTTTCTAGCATTGCAAAGTTAGGGATCCAGAGCCTGCAGACCCAGGGGCCCAGGAACTCACAAACCTGTTTTCAGGCGTTGGAGGTCAGAATGGAACAGACAACCTAGGATGGAACAGACAGCCTATTTGTGCTCCAGTCTTAGTTAATGTTGTCTTTGGGAGATATGGTATGTCAAATATTTGATTTTTTTGTGGCATATTTGGGCCTTTTTTTAGATACCTTGTATCCTTTTTTTAAAAAAAGTAGGGTGAGGGGGAGTTCAGTCCCTTTAACATATTTTTGGTGGGTCTTTTTGGCCAGCAACAGGTTATCAAGGTATTGGAGGAGAGTACCTCCATTTTGTTTGAATGGGAAAGTCTGTAGATCAGAAGCCAGGCTTGTGCCAAAAATAGGTTTGACTGGGAAAGTCTGTAGATCAGAAGCCAGGCCTGTGCCAAAAATAGGGGGTTTTTGAATTAATTGAGGCAATTGCATCCATGCTAATTTTCCTAGAGTCCCCTCAGGAATGTCCCATTGGAAAGCAAAAATGGGTTGACTCTGGGGAGCCAGTCTGATGCAGAAGAAGGCATCTTTAAGGTCCAGACAAATGAAGTAAGCAGCATCAGCAGGGATTAAGCTCAACTTAGGAACAGCAGGGTGCAGGGTGACAGTTGCTTGGTTGACTACCCTGAAGTCTTATTTTGGTTGGAAGTTCTTAGCCCCTCGTTTCTGAACTGACAGTAGAGGTGTGTTCCAGGTAGACTGGCATGGCCTTAAAAGTCCATATTTGAGGAATGTATCCACATGTTTTTGTACCCCCTGTTGAGCCCCTCGGGGGTATGGTATTGTTTTTGTAAGACTGGCATCACCCCCTGGTTTCACTTCCATGGGACTGGGGGACTGTCTTTGGCCAGACCTGGTGGGCTATCTTTAGCTGACACTCTGCA
>NW_007736334.1:7969-10730 GCF_000696425.1 Galeopterus variegatus | reverse complement strand
TTTTGACCAATATCTCTCCTTTCCTCCACCCTCACCCTCTGATAACCTATTTCTATGAAACCGACTTTTTTAGATTCTCCATTTAAATGAGATCATGTTGTATTTTTCTTTCTAATCCTGGCTTATTTCACTTAGTATATCATCCTCTTGATCTGTCACAAATAACAGAATTTCCTTCTTTTTAATGATGAATCATATTCCATGGTGCATACATACTACGCTTTTCTTAAAAATCCATTTATCCTATGATAAGCACTGTAGCTTCTGTATCTTGGTTACTGTGAATAATGCTACAATGAATATGATGTGAGTGAAGACATCTCATTTACATGCTGATTTTAATTCTCCTGGATATATATCCAGTAGGGGATTGCTGGATTATACAGGAATGCCACTTTCAGTTTTTTAAGGAACTACACTTTCAGTGATTTCTATAACGGCTGTACTACTTTACAATTCCCACCAACAGTGTACAAGGGTTTTCTGTTCTCCACATACTCTCCAACACTTGTTTTCACTTATTTTTTGTTTATAGATATTCTAGTATGTGTGCGGTGATAAGTCATTGTGGTTTTGATTTGTATTTCTCTGTAGACTAGTGATGTTGAGCAACTTTTTTTGTTTACCTGCAGGCTGTTTGCATATCTTCTTCTGAGAAATGTCTATTCAGGTTTTTTGCCCAATTTTTACTTTGGGTATTTGTTTTCTTGTTACTGAGTTGAGTTCTCATGTATTTTGGATATTAACACCTTATCAGATGTATGGTTTGTAAATACATTCTGCTAATTCATGGGCAGTCTTTTCACTCTGTTGTTTCCTTTGCTGTGCAGAAGCTTTTTAGTTTCATACAATTCCATTTATCTATTTTTGCTTCGCTGACTGTGCTTTTGGGGATATGCCCAAAAATCATTTCCAAGATCAATGTTACAGAGCTTTTCTCCTAAGCTTTCTCCCAGTAGTTTTACAGTTGCAGGTCTCAGGTTTAAGACTTACATCCATTTTGAGTTGATTTTTGTATGTGGAGTGAGACAAAGGTCTAATTTCATCCTTCTGTATGTTGATATCCAGTTTTTCAAATGCCATTTATGGAAGAGGCCATCCTTTTCCAATTGTTTCTTGTCACCTTGGTCAAAAATCAATTTATGCTGGCCAGTTAGCTCAGCCAATTAGAGTGTGATATGGATAACACCAGTGTCTAGGTTTTGATCCCTATACCAACCAGCCAAAATCAATCAATCAATAAATAAATTGATGATAAATGTGTGGATTTATTTCCTGGCTCTCCATTATGTTCTATTTGTCTATATGTATGTTTTTATTCCCATAGTTTATTATTTGTGTTATTATAACTTTGCAGTATATTTTGAAATCAGACAGTGTGATGCCTATAGTTTTTTTTTTCCTTCTTGCTGAAAATACCTTTGAATATTCTTGTTTATTTGTAATTTCTTGTGAATTTCAGACTTTTTTTTCTATTTCCTTAAAAATTGACACTAAAATTTTGATAGGAATTGCATTGATTCTGTAGATCGCTTTGGGTAGTATGCACATTTTCACAATACCAAATTTTTTCAGTTCATAAGCACAGGATATCTTTTAATTTATCTGTGACATTTTCAATTTTTTTTCATGATTTCTTAAAAACTTTTCAAATGTAGAGATTGTTCATCTCCTTGGTTAAATTTATTCTCCTTTATTAATTTATTGCTGTTAAAAATGGAATTGTATTCTTAATTTCTTTTTTGGATAGTTCATTGCTAGTGTATAGAAACACAACTGATTGTCATATGTGGATTTTTGTTTCCTGAAATTTTACTAAATTGCATTAGTTCACACACTTTTATGGTGAATCTTTAGTGTTTTCTTTAGATAAGGTCATGTTGTTGCAGCGAGTTACTGTGAACTTGCAGGTTCTTTATATAAGGTCATGTTGTTGCAGCGAGTTACTGTGAACTTGCAGGGAGAGGCAGGAAACACCAAGACTTAAAACAGGAAACAGAGTTTATTGATATGCTGGCATTGTCTCAGCAGACTCTTTCCAAAGGCTGAGCCCCGAATGCAGCGGGGCTGTTATTTTTATATTTTAACATTTCTGGGTTTTTGTAACAGGGCAAGAGAAGTGATCTTATGATCTTATGTGGTTATGAATCTGTCTCAAGGTGGAAGAATACATCAAGAAAGAAGCAGAAGCGCGTTGGCAAAATTCTGTTACAGCAGCCTGTGGTAACTGCAGTGTGGGAAAAGGTGGGGCTGCATCTGCAGCTGGGCCTGTATGACATCTGGGTGGGGGTCCTGGCTAGAACAGAGCATGGCACAGCATGGGTGCTTAACAGCCATAGCCAGGCAGGACACCGCCGAGTAAGTACAAGTGCCTCATTCCCACCTTTGATGCATGACCAAGACCTTAGATGGCCTGGTCAAACAGCATCACCTTTAGCTGGCTTTTGGTCTAGGGGCTGGTACTGTCACAATGAGAATATTTTGGCTGTGTTTTTTTTTTTTTTTTTCTTTTCATTTTATTATGGCCTCTAGGGAGGATGTGACTGTGTGTATTATCAGAGGCAGCAGGCAAGGGAGGATGAGACAGGTGTCTGTTAAGAATTAATAAGGGTTTTGAACCCTCTAAATATGTTAAACCAGCCTCTGAAGAGGCTTTTTGGGTTTTAGCTGGACCACTTTTGTACTGGGGCACGAGTTAGTTTTTTTTATTTCTTGTCTGGGGATCCTCAGGCTTCTGCCATGTGTGGACTAGTCAGCCCTT
>NW_007736334.1:2508-3349 GCF_000696425.1 Galeopterus variegatus | reverse complement strand
TGAGGGTCATTTCCATATTGGCCAATAATAACTCACCTGACTTGATGGATAAGGGAATGGTCAAAGGACCCCTCAGAGGGCCATCCTATGTTGAAAGGTGGCCAATCCACCTCACAGAATGCCCTGACTTTATCAGGAGGTAACTCGACACCATAGTCACCAGAAAAGCCCTTTTTAAAAGTTTCTTAGCATACAGGCAAGGGGAGTTTGTTTGCTAGGTGTTTCTCCCATGTTTGCCACCCATGATTGGTGCCACAACAGACACTCAATTCAAATTGTTTCATCTGTCTCCAGCCACTCACCTCACAGTGATATTTCAGTACCTCTTGGCTTTGGTGAGGTGGTATATATCCCAGGCCAGGACATCTCTTGCGAGAGTCACCCTTAGCTGTATGAGGTTGCACGGATTGGATCGGGACTCTGCCCTCACTTCATATCCAGGGTACGTCTCAGCCACACGCTTTCATTCACCACCCCAAAAATTCCAAAAGTCCTGACCTGAGAGTGTGTTTTCTCCCATGAAATGGAGTTCACCACCCCAAAATTACTGAAATCCTGACTTGACTGGGGAATGTGGTTTCCTCTGTGAAATGGAGTACTGAGAAATTCCCCCCTTTTGGAGTTGATGAGGATCCCNCAAGAAATGTTGCAATGAGTTACTGTGAATGCATAGAGAGAGGCAGGAAACACTGAGGCTTAAAACAGGAAACAGGGTTGATTGATATGCTGGCATTGTCTCAGTGGACTCTTGTCCAAAGACTGATCCCTGACTGCAGTGGGATGTTATTTTTATATTACAGCATTTCCAGGTTTTTGTAACAGGGCAAGAGAGGTGATCTTA
>NW_007736334.1:0-345 GCF_000696425.1 Galeopterus variegatus | reverse complement strand
ACTTGTTATTGATTTCTGGTTTTATAACATGTGATCAGAAAAGATATTCAGTCTTCTTAAAATTGTTAAGAGTTGTTTTGTAGCCTAAAATAATCTAGTGTGAAGAATGTTCTATGTGTTCTTCAAAAGAATATCTATTCCTCTGCTATTGAATGAAATGTTCTCTATAAGTCTGTTAGGTCTATTTTATCTTTACTATTGATCAAGTCTGCTCTTTGTTTGTTTGTTTGTTTTTCTGTCTGGATGATCTACCCATTGTTGAAGGCAGAGTATTTTAGTCCCCCACTTTTATTGTATTATTGTATATTTTTCTCTTTTGTTCTATTAATATTTGCTATATGCATA
>NW_007736333.1:60734-65870 GCF_000696425.1 Galeopterus variegatus | reverse complement strand
AAACTTGAGTTTGTCAGCCAGTCTAAATAAAACAATAATAAAACAAGAAATTTTCATGTTACATAAAAGAGACATACCAAAAATACAACTTATAGAAATACTCTGAGTAAAAGGTTAGAAAAAGTTATATCATGTGAACACTAAACCATCGGTTCTCAAAGTATGGTCCAGAGATACCTAGAAATATTTGTACGGGTCCCCTAAGGTCAAAACTATTTACATAATAATTCTGTGATGTTATTTGCCTTTTTCACTCTCATTTGCTCAGGAGAGTATAGTGGAGTTTTCCAGGGGCTACATGACATGAGATATTCTAGCAAATTGAATGCAGAGGCTAATACAAGAATCCAACTGTCTTGTGTTAAGTCAGATATTAAGGAAATTAACCAATATGTGTAACACTGCCCTTCTTCTCATTATATATTTTTGTTTAGAAATATATAGGTAATACTTACAAAACTTTTATGAGTGCAAATGCTTTAAGTTCTAAATGAATTAATAAAAACAAAAATTTTCTGTTTTTTTCTGATAATGTCAGTATTGATAGATATAACCCACATAGATAAAAGTTGTTTGAGAGAGGTCCTCAATATTTTTTAAGAGTGAAAAATGATCTTACATCCAAGAAAGTACTGGTTTAGTTACCTCAGACACAGAAGACTAGGCAAAAGCTTTNCCCAATCCTAAAAGTAGTAGATGGAAAGAAATATTTAATATCAGAGCAAAATTAAATGAAAGAGACCACAAAATATGATACAAAAGATCACTAAAACAAAAATCGTTTTTTGAGAAGATAAATAAAATAGACAAACCATCAGTTAGGTCAACAACAATAACAACAACAATAATAATAATACGAGAGAATATCTAAACAACAAAAATCAGAAACGAAAAGGAAAACATTACAAGAGATAACACAGAAATATGAAGAATCATTAGAAACTGTTATGAACAACTGTATGCCAACAAATATGAAAACATGGAGGAAAGTGATAAAACTCCGAACATATACAAACAACTGAGACTGAACAAAGAAGAAACAGAAAACCTGAACAGACCAATAACCAGCAACAAGATAGAAGCAGGAATCAGCAATCTTCCAACAAAGAATAGCCCAGGACCAGATGGCTTCACAGCTGAATTGTTTCAAGCTTTCAAAGAGGAATTTATACCAATTCTCTTCAAACTATTCCAAAAAACTGAACAGAAGCCATCCTCCCAAACTCATTCTATGAAGCCAGCATCCCCCCGATACCAAAACCAGAAAAAGATACAACACAAAAACAAAATTACAGGTCAATATTCTCAAGGAACATACACACAAAATGTTCAACAAAATATTGTCAATCAGAATGCAGCAACATATCAGAAAAATTATACACCATGATCAAGTGTGATTCATCCCAGGGACGCAAAAATGGTTCAACATACAAAAGTCAATAAATGTGATACACCTCATCAACAAAATCAAGGACAAAAACCTTATGATTATCAAATCAGATGCAGAAAAACACTAGACAAAATTCAACATCCCTTCATGATACTCTCAGAAAATTATAGAAGAAAATTATCTCAACACAATAAAAGTTATATATGACAAACCAATCACAAATATCCTGAAGATGATATAGTATTGTCTTGTTCCTTATGAACAAGGATGCTCATTCTCACCATTGCTATTTAACATAGTATTAAAAGCATTAGCCAGAGCAGTAAGGCAAGAGAAAGAAATAAAGCACATCTAGATTGGAAAGTACAATGTCAAAATATCCCTGTTTGCAGATGATGATATGATCTTATATATAACAAAACCTAAAGACTCTACCAAAAAACTCTTAGCACTTATGAATAATTTCAATAATGTTGCAGGATACAAAATCAACACCCACAAATCAGTAGCATTTTTATACTGCAGTAATGAACTAGAACCAAAGAAATCAAGAAAGCAAGCCCATTTGCAATAGTTGTCAAAAAAATAAAACACCTAGGAATCAATTTAACAAAGGGGGTGAAAGATCTGCACAATGAAAACTACTAAACACTACTGAAAAAAAATTAAAGAGGACACAATAAGGTGAAAAGATATACCATGCTCTTGGATTAGAAGAATAAACACTGTGACAATGTCCATACTACCCAAAGTAATCTACAGATTCAGTGCAATCTCCATCAAAATAACAATAACATTCTTCATTGAAATACAAAAAACAATCCTAAGATTCATACAGAACAACAAAAAACCCCAAATAGCCAAAGTAATCCTGAGCAAAAGAAAGCCAGAGGCATAACACTACCTGATTCAAATTATATTACAAAGCTATTGTAACCAAAACAGCATTGTATTGGCATAAAAACAAACACTCTGACCAATGGAACAAAATAGAAAACCTGAAAATCAACCCATATACTTACAGTCAACTGATATTTGATAAAGGCAATAAGAACATGCATTGGGGAAAATACTGTCTCTTCAATAAATGGAGATGGGAAAACTGGACATCCATATGCAGAAAAATGAAACTGGATCTGTACCTCTCATCATATATTAAAATCAACTAAAAATCAGTTAAAGACTTAGATATAAGACCTGAAACAATAAAATTACTAATGATAATATAGTCGTAATACTCCAGGAAGTAAGACTGGGCAAAGACTTTATGAATAACACTCCATAAGCATAAGAACACTCCAAAAACAAATAAAAAAACAAACAAATGGGATTATATCAACCTAAAAATCTTCTGCACAGCAAAGGAAACAATCAACAGATCAGAAAGACAATTTATGAAATGGAAGAAAATATTTGAAAACTATGTATCTGACAAGGGATTAATATCCAGAATATATAAGGAACTCAAAAAATTAAACTTTAATAAAATAAACAATCCAATAAAAAATGGGCTTTTGATATATTTCTGTTTCTTTTATTTAGCATTCAATTTACCTTTTATAGTATCTAATATCCAAGTATTTAATTTTAACTTCTTTTAAACATATTCAACAAGGTTTCATTAATTTCTGAGTCTGATAACTCCAGTATCTGATCCACCGTAGATAGTAACATTGCCTGTTACTCTTTATTTTTGGTCACATTGAGTTATATTCTGGCTTATTTGTTATTTTGTGCAGACAAAGAATACAAAGAAAACTGTAGAATCAATTTGAGGCTAGGATATTACTATTTTTCTCCAGAGGTTTTAATATATTTATTTATTCATTTATTTTATATTTTATTTCTTTATTTTTCAATCTTTTTTTTTCATTTAAAAAAATTTTATTAGCATACTCATTATTACAAATTGTAAATATTCTTTATGCTCCTTACCTGATCAATACCCTTCCCTCCTTCCCCCATCTCTAGTATCCTTAGATTTGTTTTCTCCATTTGAAAGTTTAATGTATTATCGTGGTCTCTCTCTCTCTCTCTCTTTCTCTCTCTCTCTCTGCACCCAGTTAAAAGTGAGGACATGTGGTATTTCTCTTACTGTGACTGGCTCATGTCACTTAACATAATTTTCTCCAGGCTCATCCAAGTTCCTGCAAAGAGCAGAATTTCATTCTTTTTATGGTTGAGTAGTATTCCATTTTGTATATATACCACATGTTCCTTATCTATTCATCTGCCAATGGACATTTAGGTTGGTTCCATAATTTAGCTATTGTAAATAGAGCTGTGATGAACATAGGAGTGCAGGTGTCCCTTTGACATGATGAAACTCACTTCACATATAAGGTCACACAGACTGAAAGTGAAGACACAGAAAAGATATTCCATGCAAATAGAAACCAAAAGAGAGTATGAGTAGCTATTTTTATGTCACACAAAATAGACTATAAATCAAAAGTGATAGAAAGAGAAAAGAAAGGTTATTATATAGTGATAAAGAAGTAACTCACCAATAGTATATAACAACTGTAAACACACATGCACTCAACCCTGGCACACCTAACTGTATATCACATATATCCATAGACCTAGATGGAGAGATAGACTCCAATACAATAATAGCAGGGAACTTTAACACCCACTTTGAGCAATGAACAGATCCTTCAGACAAAAAAATCAACTAAGAAATAGGAAGTTAAACTGCATCCTAGACCAAATGAACCTAACATATCTTTAAAACATTACACACAACAGCTACTGAATACACATTCTTCTCAACAGCACATGTAATGTTTTATGAGATAGATTATATGGTAAGCTACAAAGTGTCAACAAATTTTAAAAAATTGAAACCATATCAAGTATCTTTTGTAACTACAATTCAATAAAACCAGAAATAAATACCAAGAAGAATTTATAAAACTATATAAATACACAAGAAATTAAAGAATGTGCTCTTGAACAACCATTGGGTCAAGAAAAAATATTAAGAAGAAAATTTTAAAATTTCTAGAGACAAATGATAATGAAAACACATACCAAAGCCTATGGGATACATCAAAAGCACTACAAAGAGGGAAATTTACAATGGTCAATGCCTTTAAAAAAATATAGGAAGACCTCAAATAAACAACCTAATTTTGAAACTCAAGTAACTAGAAAAACAAAAACCAACCAAACCCCAAGTAAGCAGAAGGAAATAATAAAAATCAGAACATAAATAAATAAAGTTGAGACTAAACAGAAAGTAAAAAAGATCAACAAAATGAAGAGTTGGTTTTTTGAAAGGATAAAGTGAACAGAATTTAGCTAGTCTAAGTAAGAATAAAAGAGTGAAGACTAAAATTTGTAAATCAGGGACGTAAAAGTAGTCACTACAACTGACATCAAAGAGATACAAAGGATCACTACAGACTATTATGAACAACTGTATGCTAACAAATTGGAAAACCTAAAAATAAGAAAGAAACTCCTGGACACATACAATTTACAAAAATTGAATCATGAAGAAATAGGAAATCTGAGCAGGCCAATAACTACTAATTACATTAAATTGTTAATAAAAAGTCTCCCACCAAAGACAAACCTAGGACTACATGGTTTCACTACTGAATTCTACCAAACCTTAAAAAAAAAAAAAAATAGCTAATATCAATTCTTCTCAAATTATTCCAAAGAACTGAAGGTGAGGAAATTCTTCCAAACCTATTCTATGAGGTCAGCCTTACCCTGACACCAAATCCAGGAAA
>NW_007736333.1:57169-60427 GCF_000696425.1 Galeopterus variegatus | reverse complement strand
CAAACCTAGGACTACATGGTTTCACTACTGAATTCTACCAAACCTTAAAAAAAAAAAAAAATAGCTAATATCAATTCTTCTCAAATTATTCCAAAGAACTGAAGGTGAGGAAATTCTTCCAAACCTATTCTATGAGGTCAGCCTTACCCTGACACCAAATCCAGGAAAGAATACAACAAAAAAAGAAAACCATAAGCCAGTATTCCTGATAAACATATATGCAAAAACGCTTAAGGAAATACTAGCAAAATAAGTCCAACAGTACATCAAAAAGCTTATTTACCATAACCAAGGAGGAATTCATCCCAGAGATGTAAGGATGTTTCAAGGTAAGCAAATCAATAATTGCAATACATTACACTAACAGAATGAAGGAAATAATATGATATTCTTAACAGATGCAGAAAATCATTTGATAAAATTTAAAATCACTTCATGATAAAAACTCTCAACAAATTTGGCATAGAAAAAAAACATACTGCAGTATAATAAAAACCGTATATAACCAATGCATAGCTAAAATCATACTGAATAGGGAAAAACTGAAAGCTTTCTCTCTAAGATCTGGAACAAGACCAAGATGCCCACTTTCAACACTTTTACTGAACATAGTACGGGAAATCCAAACCAGAACAATTAGGCAAGGGAAAGAAGAGGCCATCCAAATTGAAAAGGAGGGAGTCAAATTGTCACGTTTGCAGATGATATGATCATATATATTGAAAATCCCAAATACTCTACCAAAAAATTATTAGAACTAACCAATTAATTTAGTAAAGTTTCAGGATACAAAATCAACATATAAAAATCAGCAGCATATTTTACACACCAATAGAAAATTATCTGAAAAGAAAAAAAGAAAGCAATCCCTTTTACAATAGCTACAAATAAAATAAGACAGGATAAAATACCTAGGAATAAATTTAACCAAGGAGGTGATAGATCTTAACAGTGAAAACTATAAAACATTGATAAAAGAAATTGAAGATGCCACAAATAAATGGAAAGATATTCTGTATTCATGGATTAGAAGAATTAATATTGTTTAAATGGACATACTACCCAAAGTGATACAGAGATTCAAAGCAATCCCTAACAAAATACAAATGACGTTCTTCACAGAAATTGAAAAAAACAAACTAAAATTCATATGGAACCACAAAAGAGCCAAAACAATCTTGAATAAAAAGAACAAAGTGGGTGGCATCACACTTCCTGACTTCAAAACATACTACACAGCAATAGTAAGCAAAACAGAATGGTACTGGCATAAAAGAGACAGACCAATCAAAATAGAAATAGAAAGAATAGAAAATCCATAAATAAACTTACGTATCTACAGCCAACTGGTTTTTGACAAAGGTGCTAAGTACACACAATGAAGAAAAGATGGTCTCCTCAGTAAATGGTGCTGGAAAAACCAGATATCACAAGCAAAAGAATGAACTAGATCTTTATCTCTCACCATATACAAAAATTAACTAAAAATGGATTAAAGATTTAAATATAAGACCCTAAACTACAAAACTACTATAAGAAAACATAGGAGGAAATCTCCACGACATTTGTCTAGGCAAGGAATTTTTGAATAAAACCACAAAAGTATAAACAACAAAAGCAATATAAGGGTATTTCAAAAAGATCGTGTAAAAATGGAATTAAAAGACATTGTGAATCTTTCCATGAACTTATATAGACAGATGAGACTACATCAAGCTAAAAAGCTTCTGCGTAGAGAAGGAAACAATCAACAGAGTGAAGAAACAACCTACAGAATTAGAGAATATACTTGCAAGTTATACATCTGATAAGGTGTTAATATCCAAAATATATAAGAAATTTTTAAAAAATAAACAACAATTAAACAAATAACCCATTTAAAAAATGGGCTAAAGGCCTGAAAAGACATTTTTCAAAAGAAGACATAAAAATGGCCAACGGATGTATGAAAAAAATGTGCATATGACTAAGCATCACGCAAATGCAAATCAAAACTATGGAAAGAATGGCTACAATCAAAAAAATCAAAAGATTATTTAGAGTGTGATGTTGATAACACCAAGGTCAAAGGCTTGGATCCCCATATCAGCCAGCTGCCAAAAAAATAAAATAAAAAATAAAATAAAAAGATGACAAATGTTGACCAGCATGTGGAGAAAAGGGAAGCCTTACACACTGCTGTTCGGAATGCAAATTAGTACAGCAATTATGGTCAACCATATGGAGGTTCCTCAAGAAATTAAAAATAGAACTACTATATGATCCAGCAATCCCATTACTGAGTAATAGCCAAAGGAAAAGAAATCAGTATGTCAAAGAGATGTTTGCACTATAGGTTTGTAGCAGTACTATTCACAATTGCCACAACATGGAATCAACCCATCAACAAATGAGTGGATAGAGAAAGTGTGTATATACTTAGTATATACACAATGTAATACTATTCAGCCACACACACGGACAAGTGAAATTATATTTGTGGCAACATGGGTGGAACTAGTGGACACTATGTTAAGTGAAATAAGCCAAGCACAAAAAGACACATGATTTCACTCATATGGGGGACTGTTCTTGTAGAAGCAGAGAGTAGACTGATGGTTACCAAAAGATGGAGAGGGTAGTGGAAACAGAGGTGATGATGAAAGCTAACAGGTATAAAGCCACGGTTACATAGGAGGAATAAGTTTTGGTGTTCAGTTGCATAACAGGATGACTAGAGTTAACAATAACGTATTGTATATTTCTAAATAACTAGAAGAGAGGTACTTGAATGCTCACATAACAAAGAAATGATAAATGTTTAAGATGATAGATACGCTAATCATGTTGCTTTGATCACTACACCGTGTAAAGAGGTATAGAAATATTGTATTGTATTCTATAAATATGTATAATTAGAAATAAAATTTTAAAAATAATAATAAACAGCAATGTAAAGTTTATACTATGTTACTATATAGTAATCCTACAATAACTAGAGTAGTATAAGTATAGTAATGCTATATTACTACAGATGTAATATCTATAGCAAACTAGAAGATATTAAAATAATATATAACTGATAATACAACAGAAAGAAAAAAATAAAACAATTTAAAACCTCAATCAAACCAAAAGAGGGCAAGAAAAGAGAAAAAACAAACAGAACTGACAGAGCAAATAGAATCAAATAGTAAGACAGATTTAATTTCAAATATATCAATGATTACACTTTATTGATTATACCTAATTATCAGAAAGTAAAGGCTTCAAATCAAA
>NW_007736333.1:28623-56074 GCF_000696425.1 Galeopterus variegatus | reverse complement strand
CCTCAAAAATATTTAGAGCCAAAAAAATTCAAATATAAGAATAAAGAGATTGATCTACAATCATGATAGGAGTCATTACTTTAATTTTTTCTCTATAACTATGCTAACATTATCAGTAGCACATACAATCAACAGGCAGCATGGCATAATGAAAAATGAATAGGCTCTGAAATACTCAGTCCTGGGTTTCGATAAAAGAAGTGTATTTCAAAACCAGCTGTATGATTTTAGGCAAGTTACATAACTTCTTTGAGCCTAAATTTCCTTATTTGTGAAGTGAGGGTAGTTTCACATTATTAAGAGATGAAAAATAATATTTCAAAGCAGTTTGTATGGAACTTCCACATGATAGGTAATAAAAATGACAGCTGCTATTGTTTCCCAACAATTATTCTCAGTAAAACAGGGAATTTAAAAAACTAGAAATCTGTGGTGACCAAATAAGCCTTCAGAGAGAGCAAACTTTTGAACTAAACTTTGAAGGAGAAATAAGATATTAATATACATTCAAAACAGTATATACACAACTGATTAAACAGTAATTTGATCCAGTTAATGCATTTGAATCAAAGGTAGAAGAAAATAGGAAGGAAGTTATAGTTGCTACCCTTCCTCTTTTAATCTTACAAATTCTTTAGTGTCAAATATAGGATGAGAACTGAGTAAAACAGATTTATAGCAAACCATACCTTAGTATCTCATTAATTCCAAAACACCTCTAAGAAAATTATTTTTTCCCGGACAAAATATCTAACGTTTCTTCCACTTCCCCATTCAAAACTAAATAAAGAATAACCATAAAAATATTCAAGAGCCTCTTTCAAAGGACTTAAATACAATGATAATCAAATAAAGGATTGCTTAAATATTCTTGAGTTTACTTCTTAAATATATTCTTTAAAAACCTTTTAAAGCTTTCTTTGTCCCACAAAATAAAACTTAAGCCAAGTGTGTTTACTCCTCAAAGGGCTCGTGCCCATGGCAAAAATTAGCATTTGGCCATAGTTGCTACAAATATCTATTTCAAAGAATTCTTCCCGCAGATATGAGCCAATGATCTAATAAAGCATTCCTGCCACAGGAGAGAAATTCTTCAAGGAACAGTTAAACTAAAGATGATAAATTAGGCTGGAGGTTTTGACTAAGTAAATGTTCGGTAGAAGTCTATCTCCTTCAGCTTCACATTGACTGCTGTGTCTGACAGTTTTCATCCACATGTACAAATATGCTGAGTTGCATTTGAGATTTTTAATTTCAGTGCAAATGTCCCTCAGGATTACACATGTTGTACAGGAACAAGAATACCGAAATGAGAATCAGGATACTTGGATTCTAGCCCCACCTTTGCCATGAGTGAGATGAAAACTGTGTGAGTCTGTTTTTTCATCTGTAAACTAAGGAGTTTAGAATTATAGATCTGTGAGATCCTTTTCCACTTTCCACTAGGCATTGTGTTGCATTTGAAAACTAAAAAGTAAGTTAGCACCATCTAGTGGACTCCAAAAAATTACTAAATATATAAGAGTGGGAAACATTTCTATAAGCAAAATGTCTAAAGCTTTATTGTATTTTACTTTATTTTTTCCCAGTGACCCAAAGACAGTTGGAAGCAAGAACTAATTCAGGCATATTTCCTCTATGAGTCATGACATAATAATCAAGCCTATGTGAAAATGTTGAATTATTTTACTTTCTTTTATATTTATAACACTAATGCCACTTTCCCAGAATACAATATTATCTGGAAAATAAAGCACCAGGAAAAAAAAAAAAAAATCTCTTAGTATCTCTATCTATTTACAATTATATTCTTCTATGTATATGTATTACCTGAAATTTATAAATTAACAACTTAATTAATTGCTGAAATTAAAGAAACATTTTTCCAGATAAAGTTTTCCTAAAATAGCAGAGACAGACACTTTGGGAATGAGAAAAGTAAAATAACTATTTGTTTTTACACATTAACATCAGATTTATTTCCACTTTTACCCAATAATAAACAAATGAAATACAACTTAATACAATTTTGCATGCATAGAAAAATATCGATCACTAAGATATATGCTCAGTAAAAGTCAGGACATTTGTTTTATTTATTGCTGCATTCCTAGCAACAATCCAGTGCTATATTCCAATGCCTGGAAAAATGCTTATACATAGTAGGTGTTCAATGTGTTTGCTCATTAATAAATTTGTTAGTAAATAAACACCAAAATCATTAATTTGTTCAGCATAAAGTGCTATAATTTAGCATAAAAACAGTAATAATTTTTACTATAAAATGTATATTTATTAAAGAGGCAGAAGAATAACACAATTAAAAATTAGACTGCCGAATTTCAAATTCTGTCTCTATCATTTACAAGCTCTGTGATTTTAGGCAACTTAATTAACTTCTCTGTGCCTCAGTTCTCTTACATGGTGGGAGGGGGAAAAAAGGATTTAATAGCACCTAACTCATAACACTGATGTGAAAAGCAAATGAGTTAATATGTGAAAAGCACTCAAAACAAATGCCTGGTGATAAAAAGGATTTAATAGCACCTAACTCATAACACTGATGTGAAAAGCAAATGAGTTAATATGTAAAAAGCACTCAAAACAAATGCCTGGTGATAAAAAAAAAAAAAAGTCCTGTATTAGTGTATTAAGTTGTATTCTTTCTGCAAATAAAATTCATAGAACAATTTTTGTCATATAACCTGGATTTTTTCAAAATTAGTTTAGTTTTAGAGTGTTTCTGTTAGAAAGTCAATAAAATTCAATATAAAAAAGGGAGAAACAAAGAAAACTAGATTATAAATTATAAATCACCTATTTTTCATTTGCTTTGGTTTTTCTTAAGAAAAGCTAAATCAAAAATACTAACTCAAAATAAGAATTTCCTATGAACCAATTTTATAAATTTAACAATCAATGTGGTAATATCCATTCAAGAATTGTTTCCCCACATTACATGTAGAAAGCAAAAGTATTACCAATTTTGCCTTAAATTTATTTATGGCAAATTTCAGGCAAAAGAAATCATGAAATACAATAATGATGTCATAGCAAACCTTAAACTGCAATCTACCCAAATTAAACTGAGCAATAAAAGATAACTAGAAGAAAAAAAAACATAAAACATTTTCTAAATTATTAAAAAGTGTAATAAAATCTTTTGTCTGGCTAAAATAAATCCATCCTTAAAATCATCAACCTAAAGTGAATCTAATAAGCTTAAATTAAAGCAATTACTTTGCTCATTTAAAATATGTAAGAATAACTCCAGACAATGTTAAAATATTCTATAGTCAAAAACTTGCTTCCAAAACAGACCCAATAATAAAGAATAATATAAAAATGTAAACAGTATTCTTTAAGTTATTACAAAATTTGTATGAAAAGTATATAACCCTAATCTAATAGTTTATTTCTTTATTTCATTTGGCCAGAAAATGATCTGTATCTCAATATGTAATATATCTTAGAGCGTCTATTTTTAGATACTTCCAGTATGAATGGGAAATAAAGAAATTACAATCTGATTTTTTTTTTCTAAGTGGAATAATAAGTATCCAGGAACAACATAATCCAGTCGGATTGTGCAAAGGAAATCCTAGGGAAACTGAACAGATAAGAACTCAAGGTACCCCAGTGGTGGAAAGCGGTGGTGTATCATCAACAAGGCTTCCCTGCAAAAAGAGAGAACATCATCCTGAGTGGGATGATGGAATTGAGACAAATATGTGTGTGTGTGTGTGCGTGTGTGTATAATATATATGTGCATATATGTATATATAATATATATATTATATACATGTATATAACTCAACTATACATAAATTTATACATGTATAGTTGAAATAATTAATGCAAATGGCCATGGCCTATATGAGAGAAAAACTTTTAAGCTTGGATCAAAAAATACAACCCAAATCTATGGTGTATAAAAGTAAACACCTAAAACAAAGTAATGCAAAAAGGCTAAAATTTAAAAAGATGGCAAAATATACAAACACAAACAAAAAGAAATTGTACCAGACAAGGTAGTATTTAGTTTACAAAGTCATTAAATAGACAAGAGAATTTATAACGTTCAGAGCTAAAATTCAAAATTAAAATAATACAGTAATCTATGAAACATCATGGCAGCAATACTCAAAAAACAGAAATCAAAGGATACACAAAAGGCTGATTAATGACATATTAATAACAAATTTAAAATAGTGCGACTCCCTCAGTCCAAGGTAGGTCAAGTAGAGAGAACACCTAAAACAAATGATCACTAAGGTAAATGTACAAAAAACCAAAAACAAACAAACAAAAAACCCTTTTATCTCCCAATAAGAAAATAAATAAATAAATAAAACCTGCCTCTTTTTCAAGTGCACATGAAACATTCATGAAAACTGACCACATATTAGACTAAGAAGAAAATCACAATAAGTTCCAAAAAGCAGAAATGAAACAAAAATAATTATCTTGCTATGTAATGCAATAAAACTTTTAGAAAGAATTAAAAAATGGAGTTTCTATATGGAAATTTAAAGTCTTAGGTAAAAAAGAAAAGACAACCTAAAGTTGCAGAACTGATGTAAATACCTACTTATCAGAAGTTATGGACTGAGCATTGTTTAGATGAATTTATAGATTTAAATATGTATGTTAACAATAGTGAAAAAAGGTAAGAAGCAATTGAATTAAATATTTAAACTGAAATAGAAAATAACACATAATACACAGAAGATAAGCAGAAGAAACTTACTATCATGTATTAGTGGTAGGAATGCAAAAATGGCACAACCCATATAAAGGCTGTCTGGCATTATCTTTGTAAATTTCAGATATACTTTTGCCCAATGACAAATTTCAGGAAATTAACCTAAAGATACACTGATCAAGCATGAAGTCACACAGGAGTCCGGATATTCAATATGGAAGATTAGAAACCTTCTAATATCCATCAACAAGGCACCAGTGGAATAAACTCTGGTCCATTAACATAATAAAATATTATGCAGCCACGGAAAAAGATTGTTATGAACTCCATAATATGTTAAGTGAAGAAAAACAAAACAAGATACGGCATAGTACTTAAAATATGCTTCATTTTGTGAAAGGATTAGCGTTATGTACATACAGATGATTTCCAACTTAACAATGGTTCGACTTATAATTTTTCTACTTTATGATAATGCAAAAGTGATATACACTTCATAGAAACTGTATTTAAAGTATCCATACAACCATTCTGTTTTACAATTTTAGTACAGTATTCAATAAGTTATATGAGATATTCAACACTTTATTATAAAATAGGCTTTGTGTTAGATGATTTTGCCCCACTGCAGTCTAAATATAAGTGTTCAGAGCACATTTAAGGTAGGCAAGGCTAAGCTATTCTGTTCAGTAGGACAGGTGTATTAAATGCATTTTAAACTGAAGGTATTTTCAACTTATGATACGTATATCGGGATATATCCACACTGTAAATTGAGGAGCATCTGTATATTTTCAAATATATATGTGTATATATACACACACACACACACACACACACACACACATACATACATACAAATTTGTGATATATGTATTATACCCATCATATATTTTATATATGCACATATTATATAAAAACAGCCATACACTATATAAAAGTAAATGGGAAAATAGAGTGAAAAGGACAGGGATAAAAGCATAATCTCTGAGTATGCCTTTTTAAATGTAGTGTTCACTTTGGAATCATATATCTGTTTTACATATCAAAACTAAAACAATCAAATGAGAAAAGTAAGCTAATTACATGTCAAATTCATAACACAATCACAGATAAAATACTTCAAATGATTTTATAACACACTACTTTACATCCCTTTGGGTGACAGTGCAAGGACAAAAAGAAAGTAGAAGAAATCTTAAAATAAACTTAGTAAGTTTCATTGTTGGTGGTAATATTGGCTTTGTTGTTTTGAAGCTATTTTATGGATAAGATATAGCAATGGTTATGTTAATGTGGCCATAAACAAGGATTATAGTGGAAGAGAAAGAGAATATAAGTATAAAATTTTAAAAGTAAATATCCAATATTATACTGATTTCAAATAGTAATATCTCCAACTTGAACTTATAGGACAGAACAATTTGAGTTATCAAAAAGAATAATAAGGCAGTTGACTAAAATACTCAAATATAAAAATTTACGAGTTAAAACAATTCTGAGAGTGGGCCAGCCCAGTGGCGCACTGGATAGTGCACCGCTTGGGAAGCGCGGCGGCGCTCCCGCCCGAGGGTTCAGATCCCACATACAGACCGGTTCCCGCTCACTGGCTGAGCGAGGCGCGGGAGCAACACTGAGGGTTGCAATCCCGTTGCCGGTCCCCAGTCCGGTACGGGGGCAACACTGAGGGTTGCGATCCGTTGCCGGACACGGAAAAAAAAAAAAAAAAAAAAAAAAAAAAAAAAACCAATTCTGACAAAGAGAGAAAGAAAGAGGGAAAGGGAGAGAGAAAAGGAGAGAGAACAAGTACAAAAAACAAAGTAAAAGTAAATAAAACATACTGAAAGTAGCTAGGGCCATTAAGACCTTAACTAGTGCCACTAAGATCTTAAAAATTTGTCAATACAAAAGTTCCTGAATTATATGGATTATAAGATACAAGAAAGCAAATAGCTACATATACATAGATTTACAGACATAATAATGGAGGAATCAAGTAGTTTAGTGAGATTCAGCCTGATGATTTCTTTCATGTGACAGCTTTATCTAAAGAAGGAAAGGTTAGTAATAGGGATGTATATAGCGGAGGACAGTAGTGATGAAAAGGTTTACCGAGAAACAGTTATGACGATTGCTGAGAAATGTGGAAAGCATAGGATCCATAAAAATGTCATTGCACCATATTGGGGTGTTACATGCCCCAGGATCTCAGATCACCACTGTTTACAGGAAAAGGAACAAAGAAATGAATACTGTATATTAACTTAAGGGTCTACTAACACTACCCATTTACCAATGGTGAAACATATTCTTTTTAAGAATATTAAAAATAATTTTATTTTTTTAACCTAGCTAAAAGTTTAAATAAGCATAAAATAAATAAAATCTGTAAATTAGCAATGGTGGTCTATTCTTAAAAAGGAGTAAATGAAACAAAATACAATCATAACAAATAAATATTAAAATTTTAAAATTCCATTGTTCTCACCAATTCGAGTAATTTTATTATGTGAAAGTTCAAGATTTTCAATATTAGTGCAGCCATCCAAACCATGAAAAGAACTCAGCTGATTTTTATTAAGAACAACAACACAGAGATTTTCCAAATTTTCACAGATGATAGTCTCAATATGGTTTTCCTAAAGCAAAGAAAAATTTAATTAGTTTTATTTCGATGGCTTATTAATAAAATATTTAAAGCTTGCAAAAAGAGGAAGGATGAAATATGATCTCCAGATCAATATCCAAATCTCTAATTTCCAAGATAAGCCTATTAAATGCATTTTAATCTCTAATTTCCAAGATAACCCTATTAATCTGTTATATTATCTGGATGAATATATTAACTAATCTAATAAAGAATTAACTGATTTTTAATTTGTGTATTAAAATTCTTTTAAAATATAGAAAATACAGAAGAAGATATAAAAGTATTTCAAACAACCTAAACGAACAGGAGTGAATATTTTGTCATTCTTGATTTCTTGTTTCTCCCATTTTTAATGAGAATGACTATTGCAGTTAACCAAGCCCTCTCTCAGTATGTATGTGGGTGTCTAGTAGGGGGAAAGATAACTGTTCATTTTATTTTGCAGATCTCTGAATTGAGAGGACTATATCTCAATAGATATACACAAGAAATTGCACCTGAGGAGCCTCATCTCCACCTGGATCTGATTTAGATAAAATCCTGTGCATCAAGCCTAAGCCACCTGATACTAAAAGTTGATGAGACTTTGCAGTTTTGAGGACATGAATATATTTTGTATATGGGAATGACTTGAATTATTAGGAGCCAAGGGTAGATTGTGATAGACTATTACTTTGGTAGCCTTCAGTAAACCTCACAACCCAATATTCACACATCCACCCAATCCCCTTCCACACAAACTCAATACTTGGTCAGTAAAACATTAGCCAACATGATGCAAGCAGATGCTTGATAATAACTTGTACATTGGAGTTTGTCTTTTAAGAACACTCACTCTTGGGACCCGACCACCCTGGAAAGAAGCCCAAGATAGCCATGAGAGATTCCAGCTTCCCAGACATCACTGCCAAGGCACCAGATAAAAGAGAAGGGAATTTAGACATTCCAGTCCTATCTTCCATTTGACTGCAGTTATGGAAGAGATCCAGTCAACATAACATGAAGCAAAAGAAATGCCAGCCAAGCCTGGCTTCAATTCACGTGCAACAGAACCATGAGTAAATAAGATGATTGTTATTTTAAGCTACTAAGTAATGTAATGATTTGTTATGCAGCAAAAACTGACCAAAAACAATAACCACATTATCTGCAGAGAGATAAGTCAATCCCAGGTCATACTACCTAATTATCTTCTCTCTTTGGTTCTCTCAAATTTAGGCCCTTGATCTCTTTAGCCCCAAATTACAGATTATTTTAGTAACTGTTTCTTCAAAATCATGATTTCTGAAATGTAAAAATGAATCAACTTGATATGTTTTATAAGATAAATAATAGTACAACAGAGGACATACCTGCACATTAATGTACTTAAGTTTTCTGCAGTTACTCAGGCTGTGCAAAGAAGTTAATCCACAGCGTTGAAGAGAAAGAAACTGAAGATTCGTACACTCTGCTAATGTGGAGAGACTACAACCTGGCAAATCTTGAAACGTAATTGTTGTAACCTACAGAATTCAAGAAAATTGGTTTGGATGACATTATTTAACAATATTGAATATAAACTATAGTAGCCTTGTAAAATGGTTTAGAAAATTTATCTAAGAAAAGCAATACTACATGTTGAAACCTACATTTATTACCAACTCAATTTGAGTTAAACTATCTGGTCTCTTTTGTTGCCACATAGAAAGACAAAATAATCCCATGATCCATAACCAGTTCAAGTTTAAAAGTAAAATACAAAAAAAGCAATAATGTAATAATTCATTAGCTCACTCCTTAATTTTTCACCAAATTCCCTTTCTTTGTTTTTCATGCTGTAAATGTTTATGATCTGTTTGACAGTGTCATAGGATCCCTAAATAGTATCAGGAATCACAAAGGTAAGGGGATAGATTTCATGTCCAACCTGCCATGCTTCAATTGGAATACCTCAGCTATCTTCCATAACAAATGTTTGACTGAGAAGACATATTTTAGAACCTATAAGTAGAACCATGCAATGATATTGAACCATGCAATGATAATTGAACCATGCAATACAAATAATATCCTATTTCAAGACTTCAGTACTATAAAAGTCTGAATTATTCCTTACTACTGTATAATATACCCAGAACATATAGAATTTATGGAATAGCAAATCATAAATAGTACTTTTTTTCTATATTTTTCAAATGTTTTGGAAACCATATATTTGTAACATTTCTTATTATTGAGATATTCCTATGGACTTAATACTTCACATAGCTTTTTTTCTTAAGGAACATTTGTATCTTCTTGGTTCTAGTCTTTTTAACTAAAGAAAATTCAATATCAAAGAATCTATTCACCTTTATGCAAGTTAATTGGACTGTATTTATATAGTTCTACAAGACTATGTCAGATAGAAATACTTTTAAAGGGATTACTGAGAAGTACTTATTAAACTCAAGAGTTCTCAACTAAATAAAATGGCAGAGAAATAATGTAGTAACATATTGGTTCTTCAATATAATTGAGTCCATGCACTGAAATACTCATATATGCTAAATCACTTTATAATAAGAATACTTTCATATGCCACATTAAAAATCTTAAGGCTTTCTCATGTACTTAATACTTATTTAAAATCATTGGCTTTACAGAAAGTGTCTAGTGTATAACACTCAAAACAAAAATTATAAAAATATTCTAGTAAAATTGAAAGCATTATTGTTTCAAAAAACATTGGGAAAAGTATGAAATTCTAAAGTGCAGCACTCCTCTACAATATGGAACATTTCTTGTGCATTAAATTAAACTAAAAGTTTTAAATTTACATATTTATGTAAGTGAATGGGAGAACCATATGTTCATGGCGATACAAAAAAGGGATTTAGTCTACTCTTTGCCTTAACCAGCAAATGCAATAATTGATATATATTTTTTAAATAATTGTCAGTTTTAAAACTTCCAGAAAATTAGAGTTTCTATTTTCATAATTATTATAGGAACTTCTCAATTATAAACGAAAGCAATTTTGAGAAAGAAAATATATTTATGCATTTGTGTTGAGATAACTTCTATGTATTACACATTTAATTTGTACACAAACATACATAAATTCTGTAACTGGAAAACTGGCTCTATATTAAAAAATGAGAACACTATTCAAAATCAAGCACTTAAAAACTGAAAATCTTACAATCATAGCTATATAGTAAGAAATGCTACTCAACATTATAATTTATATTATTCTGCCTGATTTAATAACATTCTGCCTTTAATCAAGTATATAAGAACAATTAAGTTCTAGCCATTTTTTTTTTTTTCCTTTCTGTCCTTTTTTTTTACTGACCGGTAACGGGATCGCAACCCTCGGTGTCGCGCCTGTACAGGGGACCAGCAACGGGATCGCAACCCTCGGTGTTGCACCCGCACCGTGCTCAGCCAGCAAGCGGGAACCAGTCTCCACATGGGATCCGAACCCTCCCTGGGAGCGCCGCCGCGCTCACAAGCGGCGCACTCTCCAGTACGCCACTGGGCCGGCCCAAAGTTCTAGCTATTTTTGATGTGACAAGTTCTCTAGTTTAACTTTATTATGATAAGGATCAACAACTGCTGTAGCACCCTGGTCAGTGGGATCTACTTCTGAATATGAGGAGTTTCATAGTACTCCTTCCTTTTCTTTATTGAACATTAAAATAAAAAAAATCCTTATGACATAGGAACATACTTTCTACCCCACTGTAAATTTTTCCCAGCATATAAGATCAAAATACATTTTTGCATTAATTATTTATTGACACATGCATGACAATAGCCAAACTTATAAAAGTGCTTTGTACTCCGAAAATTAAGGTGAATATATTTAGTAATTATGCATGTTCATCACTATATGGTCAGCTTGAAAAACAGCAATTGAAGTGTAATGGACGGTGTCTAAATGCTTTTTAAATAAATCAGTGAATGAACTGTCCTAGCCTGTGGCAAAACTCAAATATATTTATAGTATTCATAGTTTCTTTTCCTTATAAAGGATAATACAAAAATATTTGAAAAATTTATATTTTCTGGCTCTCATAGCTTGGAAATAAACTGTTACACCTATAAAACCAATGAATCATTCATTATATTTTAACAAAAGACCACAAATCAATTTTCCATTTAATCATCTATATTTTCCCAAATCCTTGACAGCTCATTGTATATAAAATGACCTAAAACAAATATATATTTCTTAGCAATTTCACTCTCAATTATTTTTTCACCTTTTTTTTTTTGGTGGCTGGCAGGTAGGAAGGTCTGAACCCTTGACCTTGGTGTTATCGGCACCATGTTCTCCCAACTCTCCCAAGTGAGCTAACCGGCCAGACCCTTCTCTATTATTCTTGAGTTCATCCTAGGGAGTGGCAGTCATCCATGGCAAACTGTAATTACAAAAGTAATGAAAGCAACAACTATGTTGCTTATTTTTTTGTTGTTGGTGGTGGCTGGCCAGTAAAGGGATTTCCATCCCTGGACCTTGGTGTTATCAGCACCACATTCTAACTAACTCATACAAAAGTAATGAAAGCAACAACTATGTTGCTTATTTTTTTGTTGTTGGTGGTGGCTGGCCGGTAAAGGGATTTCCATCCCTGGACCTTGGTGTTATCAGCACCACATTCTAACTAACTCAGCTAACTGGCCAGCCCTATTTACTTTCTGCAGAACATTTGTTCAGTGTCCCAATCTTAATATACTCAACAAGGGGAAATACTATTGTCCTAAAAATCAGGACATATATTTGTAAGTTTCTTTCTTTTGAAAGAAACTTAATTTAAGGTATGATTAGTGGCTTAAATAAAGCAGCTATAAAATAACTTCAAGTGTTATGTACCATCTCAACAGCATATACCATCTCAACAAGTTTATTACAATTACCTTGTATAAGAGAAGTAAGACATCTTGATCTCAAAATGTATTAGCTGCTAAAATATCATCATTCATGTGATGGTATAAAACGATATATAAAAAGTCCTTAGCACAGTACCATTTTTTTGTGGCAATTTTTATTTAAAACAAAATGCAACACATTTATACAGCACATGACTAAATAATTGTTTCTATATAGAAATTCTAGAGCATTCTAGAATTTAAGTCCTTCTTTACATGCAGTGGGTCAGGTACAGGAAATCCGCTGCATTCTGAAACAGAACATTAGGTATTGTGGTGGCCCAAGTATAAAGCAAACTCCTAACTAATTAGGAGTTCCCTAATCTAATTTGAACTCTAAATTCCCAGATGCTTTCACTCTTAGAGGCTTAATAATGTCTATAGAGTCCTTGAATATATTAAAAAATATAAATCAAAGCTTTTTATAGTGCTTTGCTTAGGGAGAAGATGCCCTGACTAATTTTAGTTGAGATCTTTTAAATTCATCACCTCTCAAATGGGGCAATATTTCATTAGAAACTTCACCGATTAAGTGACAAAATTCACATATATAAAATATTCCTTTTACTAGGATTTGAAAAGTTACATTTTAGAGAAATAGTTGTTATTAAATATGAAAAAGTCGGGGCCGGCCCGTGGCTCACTCGGGAGAGTGCGGTGCTGATAACACCAAGGCCGCGGGTTCGGATCCCATATAGGGATGGCCGGTTGGCTCACTGGGTGAGCGTGGTGCTGACAACACCAAGTCAAGGGTTAAGATCCCCTTACCGGTCATCTTTTAAAGAAAAAAATAATAAATATGAAAAAGTATTATAAAATTAGAAATACCTGCTGTAAAGTGTTCCAAGGGCCACACTGAAGAATTTCTAGTGTATTCAAAGGGGGCATCACGTTAGCTGAGCATTTCACGGGTCTCTTTCTTTGAACAATTTTCTTTTGTTGATTTTGCTTGAAAATTTCAAACCAAGGTTTACATGATTTTATCCAAGCTAGTCTCTTTTCTTCAATATTAGACAAAAGTGTTGAATCTGGTACAGAGGAAGCTGTGATATTTCCACCTTCAGCTCTGTTTTCATGGCATCCTTCTGGAATTTCTTTAATCTCAGACTTCAGAGAGTTTACTTCTTTAGAAACCAAGGAGCTTTTTGCATTATAAACTCCCGTGTTGAATCTGGTACAGAGGAAGCTGTGATATTTCCACCTTCAGCTCTGTTTTCATGGCATTCTTCTGGAATTTCTTTAATCTCAGACTTCAGAGAGTTTACTTCTTTAGAAACCAAGGAGCTTTTTGCATTATAAACTCCCACATCTTCACAAGGAGCATGTCTGCCTAAAACATAATCTTGATTATTTTTTTTGCCTTCTATGTTTATCATGACATTAGTGGTGTCAAAAATGACAATGTCACTATTGAGAGCACTGTCTTTTTGGTTCTCCTTGATTTCTTTGAATTTTAAACCAATTTCATTTTCCAGTATTACATTTCCTCCTACATCTTCAGAATTTTCTAATTTTAGTGGTAGCAGAATTTGTTTCATTGAAATAATTGAATTATTATTCTCTTCATATAATGATTTGTCCTGTTCTGGTATCTCTTCTTTTTCTACTTCTTGCAGCTTTTTCTGTTGATTGTCTTTGATTGTTTCCTCTACTTCATTGTTTTTCATTTCATTGATTTCTTGATTATGTCCTAATATTATTTTTTGAAATTTTTGTCCCACATTGTCATTTATGGCATGTTCTATTGTTTCCTCTTTTTGTATCTTAGACTTTAATTCTCGCAGTTGAAACTGTTCTTCTACATTTTCTTTCAGATCCGGGTTTTCCAATTCAGAGTTTTGGTCTATATTTTCACATTTTCTTTCTGGCATAATCAATGTTTCTGAACATTGTTTTATTGCTAAGTTTTTATTTTCTTCTCTCATTTTTAATTCTGCCAGAACTGCTTGGTTTGATATACATTCTCTTGATTGCACTTGTACTGATTCTTTTAATACAAGCTGTCTGCCTATACCTTCTCTCTTATTTGATTTCTCAGCTAGCCAAAGGGGAACATCTTCCTGCTTCTTGAAATTTTTATCCACTAGTCTTTTGGCTATATCACCCTTATTCTTTGATATATTATCAACAGTTAAATGTTTGGCATTATATCCTACCTTCTTTAATAAACTACTACTTATTAACTGTTGGCTTGCATTTTCTCTTGCCCTTAATTTTTCTTTGGTTAGTAGTTGCTCTCTTTCTTGTCTCAGAATACTCTTTTTTTCCTCATATTCTTTTTCTCTCCTTTTCCTTTCTTCTTCCATCTGCTTTTTTATTTCTCCTTCTATCCTTTGTTCTTCCTCTAATCTTTTTTGTCTTTCTTCCTCCATTTGTCGTATTTTTGTTTCCTTTTCTTTCCACTCTTGAGCCTTCCTTTTCTTACTTTCTACTTGTTCTTTTATGATTGGTCCATATTTTTGGTAGGCCACAAATGCTTTATATTTAGCTTGAATTTTTACAGCTGCATTATGCTGCAGTTTTAACAAATGCATTTTCTCTTTTTCCTGTAAGTCATTAAATCTTGTTCTTTCCTCTTCCATTTGTAAATGCAAGTTTCTAATAAGTTCCTAAAATAAAGATAAGTAGTAGTCAACATAAGCTGAATGTGTGATGTTATTAAAATATCATCTAAAATAGATATTGAAACCAAATAGTAAAACTGAAATCATAATGAAGTTACTATAAAATTCACTTAGAGAAACTAATTCATTTATTTCAAAAGGTTTATATATATATATATATATTTAGGAGATAGGATTACATAGGTAAATTGATATTCCAATTCCAATATTATGGGTATACAAAGTCATCCAGATATAAATTGAGGAATTTCTTGAAGATAGAAAACATATGATATTAGAACAACATGTACAAAAAAGCAAGGGAAACAACAGGCCAAAATTTATGTAGGAGAAAAGGATGTCAAACTTTCTGAGATGAGTGGTTCTGATATAGGAGATTCAGAGCTAGCACTGGGACTGCAGAAGCAGGAAATCATTTTGTGAGACTTATGATACCAAAACCAGATACTTCATACATAAGAGCAATGTGAAGAACCAGCCTACTTACCCATCTTATTCCTTTTCAATTATCAAGAGAGTTGATAAACACATACTGCACTAAATGAGATAACTCAGAGTTAGGTGAGAAAATGTGATTGTCACAAGAGTTAAAAACAAAAGAAAATAAATCAACAAAATTGAGCAAATATTTAAGGAAAACTAAGGCAAAGAATGTGAAGCAATATAATCAATAAGCAGAAAAACCAATTGCTGAAAAGAGAGAACTCTTAAACTAGATAAAATTTTGAAGATAGTTTTTCAAGAAAAAACTGTTTAAACAAGAATAACCTCATATAAACAAGAAATGCAAGTGTTCGAATAAAACAATATTACTCACTCAAACAAAAAAAAAAAAAAAAAAAAAAAACCAACACAGAATGGCTGAACAGCTGATTGCCAAAAGAAAAATTTCAAAATTATGTTTTCCTAAAACAACATACAAAATAACAAAGATGTAATCTATGTCAGAGTCAGACAGGTGAAAAGAAGATCAACACAAAAATTCCAACATATGACTAGTAGGAGTTCCAGAATAAAGAACCGAGAAAAACTGAAGGGAAGAAAATAATAGAAAAATACGTTTTCCAAACTAAAATAATAATAATAATAATAGGATAACGAGCTGAGTTAACTTTATACACACACACACAGCTGAAGGGAAGAAAATAATAGAAAAATACGTTTTCCAAACTAAAATAATAATAATAATAATAATAGGATAAAGAGCTGAGTTAACTTTATACACACACACACTCACATCACACTTAAATAGATGCTAGCAATATTTCAGAACCCTAAGGAATACAAGCTCCGTGAAAGCATAAATTATTTTCTGCTTTATTCACTTACTGTATCTTAAGAAGTTAGAGAAGTGCCTGATACATAAGAGAAAATCAGTAAATATGTGTGGATAAATATAAAGTGAAAAATCCTAAAGCTTCAAAACAATGTAAGAAATAAGCATAAAATCTGCAATCACAGATTGCATAGGCAAAAATAAATAAATATGTAACTAAGTCATGTACTTAAATTGTTGAAAGTAAGTAGTAATAAATCTGGATTTGAAACTCAAAGAAACTAATTCAGTTTTAAAAGCAAAATAAAAACATTTTCAACCATGCAAAGACTGAGAAAATTTACCATCCAAAATGTTTTTTGACTAACATTTAAATATATACTCTAGGAAATAAAGAGTCCAAAAATCAGGGGAATACCTGGGATTCAAAGAATGCTAATGAGCAAAGAAATCATTGACATTCAGCCCTTAAATGTTTTGTTCCACTGCCTTCTTTCCATCATTTCACTTTGGAAGTCAGCTGTTAGTTTTACTGTTGCTTCTTTTTAGGAAATGTAAATTTTTCCTCTGGATGCTTCTAAGACTTTCTATTTTCCTTTATCTTGAATTTCAATAGTTGTACTATTAAATTTTCAGATGCCATTTTCTTTGTTATCTCTCCTACTTGGGAATCATTAATCATTGCTATAGTTTGAATGTTTGCCCCTCCAAAACTTATGTTGAAATTTGATCTCCGAGGTGGCAGTGTTGGGAGATGGCAACCAGTGGGAGGTGTTTGGGTCATGCAGGTGGATGTCTTATAAATAGACTAATGCCCTCCTTTGGGAGTGAGTTCTCAATTAGTTCTGGGAGAGTGACTTGTTAAAAAGAGTCTCACTTTCTCAGTTTGTCTTTCTTAATTCCTCTGTCACCATGGGATCTCTTGCATACATTGGCTCCCTTTCCATTTTCCCCTATGAGTTGAAGCAGCCTGAGACCATTACCAGATGCATCTGTTCCAGAATTGTGAACCAAATAAACCTCTTTTCTTTATAAATTACCTAGTCTCAGTTACTCTGTTATAGCAACCCAAACAAAAATAATCATTTTTGAATGTTCAGGTTGATTTTTTAAAAAATAATTTGAAACTTTTTCAATCATTATCTTTTTACCCATTGCTTTTGCTCCATTCTCTCTCCCCTATCCTTTCAAGATTAATATGATACAAATTTTATATCATTTCCCTGTGGATCACATATTTCTTATGCTCTTTTCTGCTTTTCCCATTTTTTCCTCTCTCTCTGCTTTAATTTGGATATTTTCTACTGACCTATTTTCTATTTCACTAATATTCTCATCACTATGTCCAATCTACTGTCAAGCTGATCCACTAAATTTTTATTTTATATACTAAATTTTTAACTCTAGAATGTATACTTGAAACTTCATTAGAGATTCTAATTTTCTTTTCACAGCACCTATCTGTTTAAGAATTTTATTACTGGATGATAATTATAGGTATTCTAATGGCTTTACTAAATACAACATTTGGATTATGTGCAGGTTAGCTAATATTGTTTTTTAAATTTATTTTATCACTCATATGAACCTGTCTTTTCACATGCTGAACCGACTTTTTAGTTTAAATATTTACAATGGAAACTTACTTTTTCAGGAGTCTATTAATATAAATAAAAAATAGATTTGAAAGAAACACAAAGAAAGGTAATAATGTTTAGCTGGATAACAGGATTATAAGTGATTTATCTACTTTATATTTGTAATTACTTAAAATAATTTTATATGAAAACTAAAAGTTAATCAATAAACCAATCATCAGAATCATCTTAAATTCAAAGGTTATTTAACACACTAAGTTGTGTTCAATAAATATAGTAACCTTTCATAACAATCTTCAAACACAATAAAATGAAATGTTCATAAAAGTATCTTTCCTCAAATCTTAAAAAGAAATTTTAGAATTATAATTTTATATAGACACATTCACCAAATCAGTTAATTTTCATTTTCAGGACATTCTATTTCAAGGAGAGTTTCTGATGATTAATGAATTTTTAATGCTGTAATAAATAAAATTCTATACCAGTTAGGTGATATTATCTTAAAAGGTCCATTTCAAGCATAGTGATTTACATCAAATGAATAAATATTAATACAATGATGAAAACAATAAATAGATACCTCATGCTGTTTAAATTTCTCTTTCCACATTTTCTCTTCTTTCAAAAGTTCAACATTCATCTTTTCTTGTTCTTTCTGAACATACAATAATTAAACATTATTATATTCAAATATCAAATAATATTATGCTCATTTTATATGATTTTCACACCATATACTCATAAACAATAATTAAAAGTGACAGCCCCACTAATGGTCCTCAGTTATTAGTACTGAAATAGTAACTTTAATCTCAAACTAAAATGTCATATAAATGATACCTAGGATTCCCATTCTGAGGACAAAAAGATGTTTGCAAGCTGGGAATGTTGTTTTATTTATTTGAATATGTTATTCACACAATAAAATGTGTTGGCTAGAAATACTGGTGGGCACTGCAAATATTGCAAATAGTAATGCTTATACGATGGGTTTTATATTACAATTTTTTTCTCTCCACATCACATCATTTAATTCACATAATAAATCAGTTCAGTAAATAATGGTTTACTTTCAGTCATTACTTATTAGCATGTGTTTTGTTAAGGCTCTGCAGAATAAACAAAGATTCGTAAAACACAATCCCCTTCCTCAAAAACTCTAACTATAATATGGAAATATTATTATCATTTACATATTATCGTAAGAGAAGAACAATAAAGGATCACAGAAGAAATTGGTATTATAATTAGAGGATCATGAAAAGTTTCATGCAGAAGGTGTATTTTAAATGACTAGGTTTTCAAAAGGTGAAACAGGCATTTCTGGCATTTATTAAGTATTTTGAACTAGGAAAATGATTACAGCTCTGTTATTAGAAAAATCATAAGTTTATATTAGAATTAGGGAAAGAGAGCCAAGGAAACAATAAGGAAATGAGAGAGGAAAGTATATGAGATGTCAATGTGAGTATTAATGAGGGCATTCTGTAGATAGGTTGGCAGGAGTGAGAACAGATGGAATGACAGTAAAAATGTAGAACTGCCCCAAATTGCCAATTGACTAGATATAAAGAAAGTGGGAAAAATTCTTTGGACATTATCTTATATGAGCTGTGGTACCTTTCGATGAGATCTAATCAGAAAAATATTTTTCAAATAAATGTCCCTCTGACAGCACTACAGTAGATAAGAGGTAGGGAGATCAATCAGAGAGTATAGTAAATATTCCAAGCTAGACACTGGGACAGCTTGAACTGCAGAGTAGCAGTAAGATATGTGGATGAGAAGATGGATCATACAACTATTACAGGGAATAGAGAAAGTAAAGAGAAGAGTAAAAAGTGCTCTTCATTCTTCTAGCTTAGCTTATAAAAATTAATAATACCACAGAAGGAGCATGATTCAGAAAGAAAGACAGACAATGCATTTTGTTTTAGGTCCATAAAGTTCTGAGTGTGAATTATATGTAAAAAAGTTACCTACTCCACTTTATTTTGTTACAAATATAGATTTGGTTCTGAACTGCCATGTCTGTGGGTGAGATTTTCAAGAGAGAGAGCATATGGAGCAAGAGAAGAAAGAGACAAAGGGTGGAATCCATGGTAGTACCACATGAAAGGACACAGAGAGAAAAAGAAGTCTAAAATGAAAAGGAGGAATTGCCAAACATGTAAGAAGATATAAAGACTGTGATCCCACAAAAGTCAAGGAAAAGGGAAATGGTCAACAATCACATTTTGGCTGGCATAAAATTTTACAGAGATCAAAATAAGAAATGAGGAAGAACCTGTAAGTGTGGTTATGTAGAGGTCATTGGTTATCTTTGTCAAGAACAGTATCATTCAGTCGGGTAATGGTGGAAGATACCTAGCAGACTTAGGATTGGACGAGAGATGAGAAAATGGATATAATAAAAATAAGTATTCTTTAGAAGTCTGTCTATCACAAGTAGAGCTAAAGAGCATAAGAACAAAGATGACCTCATGATTTTTCTTTTTTTTTTTTCTACAATGGCAGAAAATTGAACATACTTATAAACAATAAGAAAGGATGAAGTCGATAGCGTGTTTTAGCATACAGAAAAAAGCAGGACTAAATTGAAAACTGATAGAATATAAAGCAGAGGAAGAAAAGCTAACCTTTGGCAGAAGGAAGAAAACTTTCTAACTGAGATAGGAGGAAAAAGGCAAAAATAATGATGAGTACAGATGTTAATGCTAACTAGATAGGGAAATAGAAAGAAGAGAAAGTTTCTAATTGAAACATATTCACTAGATATGGAATTAGAAAGAATAGAAGATTTCTAATTGATGCAAAAATGTTATGTGATCATTTGCTAATAATGAGAAGGGAGGAGTTGGGTGGAACTCAAAAGATTTATGATAGCTGTTCTGGGAAATAAAAGAGGAACCTAAGAAAGGACACAGAAAAAACTACTGAAAGGGAATAAATTTAGAATCTGTCATACAATTGTGTGGTAGTCCCATTGAAAACTTTAAAGTGACAAGGCACGATAAAGCACATATTTAGGAATTCATTAAACTTACTGTCATAATTTTAATCATAATTTTATGATAAATTACAAATTAGTTTAAAAAATAAGTTAGAATTTTTTAAGCATGGGGCCCAGGTGTTAGATTTCTCTTGTATCATCTAAGCACACAGCTGAATGCTTTGCCCTTAATGTAATCAGTAAATTTTGGTTATGAAACAAATAAAAATAACAACTTAGTTGAACAGAATTTAAAAATCCGATGTTTTCTAAATCTGAAAATACCACTAACATTCAACAGTAATGATACATTTCAGAACAAGCTAGCAAACACTACTCCAAAAATCTACATTATATTCAATCCTATTCTGAAATTGTTTTTAAAAGCTTCCGATTTTGAAAATGACTATGTTATTCTGGTCTGTGGGAAAGAAAAGATAACTAAAAGAAAGGTTAAAGACTAATGGTTTACTATTAGAAAAAGGGATGACAAAACTGGTTCTACAATATCGTAATTGCTTTTAATTTGATTATTTTTTATGTAATCAAGAAATGAAATGTACTCAACATGGAGGGCTAGAAAACCCTGAACTACCTAAATGACCACATGTTAATGTTCTTTATATGAAATATTCAGAACCAGCAAGTTCTGGGTAACATATAAATAATCAATTTTAGGAATGAAAGACAGAGAAGTCAGTCCTGCCTGTTACCCAGACATTCTAAGATCCTGATGACCCACTAGTAGGATCCTAAAATCTACCAGTTTCTCAATATACCACTACTATGACTTGACTGTATAGATCTCCTGGGAAAAGAAACAAACAAACAAAAAAAAAATACATACACATCAGAACTAAAAACAAACACAAAACTCCTTCCCACAGAAAAAATGTCTAGTCCAAGGAATTAGCTCATTTATGGGAGCGGGTTGAACTACTTCAACCAAATATGCTATGTATAATGTGTCATATGCCAGCCACTTAGCAAGGACATTGCATAATCGGGAAAATTCTATTGCATCTTCCTATGATTAGAAGGGTATTAATAAAGAGGACTAGCTGGTTAGTTCAGTTCATTAAGGCCTGGAGCTGATAACACCAAAGTCCAGCCATTAAAAAACAAACAAACAAAAAAACAAAAAAACAAAGCGACAGTTTATGTTGTAAATTTCTGACTGTCTAGGATAATCCCTGAAACTTCATGGATTCTAGGGGAACCCAAGATCCAAACCAGTATCTGCAATTCCAGCAAATTTCAATGAAAACTAATCAAGGAGTCTCTATTAAACACTGTTAATTCACAGCCAATTGCTTCCACTATTAGGAGTAATTAAAAGCTATATAATGAGGCTCAATCCAAACATCAGTACTCTTCAGAGATAGCTAGTGATTCAAAAAATGTATGAAAGACAAACAAAAAAGTACCTTCTGAATAGTCTCTAATTTCTTCTTTTCAATTTCAAATTGTTTCATCCAGCAATTTCTCTTTTCTTCTTCTTCTTGAAATTGCTTTTCTTCTCTATCCCTTTGAGCTTTGAGAGTTTCATTCTCTTTGTCTTCTAGTTTTTTCTGTTCATCTTGCCAGGCTTCAAAAGACTGTCTACATCTTTCTTCCACTTCACAGTATCCAAAATTTATATCAGCATCATCTACATTCATAAAAATAAATAACATTATTATTCTCAAGATCAAACCTGCCAAGAAAGATCCAATTTAATTTTTAAAAGTAATTTCAAAGTGAAGAAATAACATCAACATGTTACTAAAGTAAAAGTGATAATATGCAAAAAGAAAATACATTATTGAATATACATGGAAATTCCATTGCAGTCAATAAAGATGTCCATAATTTGTCTTAAAATATTCCACAAAGCTTAATATAAAAATATTGTGTGTGTGTGTGTATATATAGTTAAGGGATAAAGAATATAGTTAAGAGATACTTAATAAATTTAAGACTAGTTATATCTATTGCAGTCAGCTGTACATACAGAAAAAATTTAAATACATTTAAATCAAGTTAATTTAGAAAGCATAAAGAAAAGTATGAGAACATGTAATTAAGTAAGTATAGTAAAGACATAATGATTTTCAAACTTTGTAATTGTATTTTTCTAAACGTCAAAAAAATAAGAAAACTGTATAAACTTTTTTCTGAAGAATGGCCAATCACATAAAAGTTTTCATAAATATCATTGAGCAGTCTAGTCCACCTGGTAAAACATGTTCATCCACAGGCAAATCATGAGGACTAGCCTCAGGAACCCTATCAGGACTGGTACAATGTGTTGTACTTCTCATAAGTTCTTCTTTTTCTATTTCATATAATATCTAAGAGATTAAAAGAATAGCAATGATTAAAGAAAAGCAAAATAGAGAGTAAAGCTATCATTTTAATAAAGTATTAAATACTCATATTTATATATATATACATATACCAAGAATTTTATTTACTCCAAATATTTTCCAAATACAAAACTATAGCACATTGGTAATTATCCTCTTTATGATGAATGAAAAAGTTTTTCCCATGCAAGCAGATTATATTTTACCCTCCTTTTATTCAGATCTCTAATCAGTCTTTAAAATTAATCCACAATGTTCAATTAAACTGCCTAGTAATCATTTCAAAATGTTTCTATTAATGTTTATTTTCTTCTTATTCACAAATGCAAATTAATATATTCAATATGATAAAAATTTTCTACTTTAACCTGAATTATGCATCGAAGTTATGATCTTGATTACTACTTTCCCATACTTATATTTTCACTATACTCTAGCTGGAAAGATATCGGCTATTTATTCTAACGAAGTAGTAGTATGACTATTTAAAATTAGTATTTCAAATTTGAGTGCTACCAAAAAAGGAGTAAGATACATATAAGTAATTATCAAATTTGTTAAACATTATAGGGAACAAGAGTAGAGTTAGTTAAAAAGAAAATGAGGTAAAAGCGAATCCAAGAAGTGACTCTGTAGAAAAGATTTTAAATACATTTATGGGATTTTAACCTAATTACACACTGAGGTCTCCTTCACTCTTACTTTTTTAAGGATGTTTTATTTTAAACTAATACAAGATCTTCCACTTTAAAGTTTCTGTAGAATACTTAATGTCTCTGCTGGAATACAACACATTCCTAAGAAAGGTAATAAACACTAGAGAATATTCAATGTTTTCCTCAGAGTTTTGAGGGGAAAAAAAAGTCATGCAATATAATTCTACAGTTTTATCTACATGTACATTAAATTCCCAAGTATTAATGACTGAAATCACCACTTTTAATATTCTTAAATACTGAAATTTTTTTCAGCCCCCATGCAAATAAAAATTGAAATTTGAGTGCCAGAGGAAATCATAAAACCAAAAATGACTTGCTTAAAAATAACTAAATTTTTAAGTTTTGCATCAGTAAACTTACAATCAATGAACTATTATCCTATGAAAAGGGTAAAGATAAATTTCTAACTGTAATACTGAATACTTTCAGTCAAATGTTGAACATATACCTTCATTAACTGCTCTGGATTTTCATTATGTTCAGTTGATAATCCTCTCCTTAAATGGATATGAATATTAGAAGCTGTTCCACAACTACAGTCTAGAGAAAGAAAAAAATATAACTTCAAATATTTGAATGGATACAGTTTGTCAAAATCTTTCATCATCCTTTAATCTCAAATTCTATCGGAGTGTATCTTTGATCAGTAAATCAAAACAGAAAAATGTTAGCCTCTAATTTCTTTTGTGTGTGTACTATGACTGTGCAGTTTTTATTTGAAATATATATCTTTTTATAAATGAATTACATAATATGTGAATATTTTGCTCCTTAATGGGTTGTAAAAATCCAGTTGCAAAATCTTTTCTAGTTTAATGAAATTAGGGAATAAATCCCTTTCCATCTTGCCATAATATTGATTTAATCATTTCACACTTTTTCAAACAATTTTGATAATTTGCATTTTCTTAGAAAATTATTTTATTCATTAAGATTATCAAACATATTTGATTAGAGCTGTATATGAGATCTTCTCCTAATTTTCTGAACCACTGTTGTAACTGTAGCTATACCTCCTTTCATGTAACTAATTTTCTACAATTGTATATCCTTTGATTTTTATCATAATTAGGCTGTAATTAGGTTATATAATTGCCAATATACTTATAATATATTTTCATTGTATAAGCCTTTGTAAAAATAAGTAAACAACCAAATCACTGACATCTTTTATAATTCAATATATAGATAATTAATTGTCAAAATCTGAAGCATATACAGTAAATCTTTACACATCCATTCACACTGGTGCTCAGAATAAAAATCTTGGAACCATCTTCCTCTCTACCTTTTGCACAAATCCATCAATACATTTTTTTTTCTTTCTACCTTAAAAATGGTTTACAGAATATGATCATTTTTCTTCATTTCTATTCAACCCACTCAACTCAGTCTCCTCTCTAACCATACCATTGCAATAGTGTTGGAGTGGTCTGGCTATTGCAAGGCATCTTCTCTATGCAGTCAACAGAATGATTATCTCAAAATATAAGTCAGATACTGTCACTACTTACTCAAAATCTTTTATATACTGAGAAAAGAATCTAAAGTCCACATGATGGATATAAGAGCCCCATATAATCTGATCCCATATAATTCTCAGATACAGCCACAAAGGCTTACTTGCTGTTTTTCAAACATATTAAATACACTTGATGTGCCTTGATCTTTATGGTTCCCTCTTTCTGGAACACTGGCACTCTAAATATCCAGGTGGCTCATTTTTTATTCATGGAGGCTATTCATCAAATATCACCTTCTCACAGAGACCTTCCCTGACTACCCTACTTAAAATAGCAACCTACTGTTTCTATTACCTTACCTTTAGTATTTTCCTTCATAAAAGTTATCACTATTGAAATATTACATATTTATTTATTAGTTTATTATCTATCTATTTAGAACAAGAGAGCAAAACTTTCTCCTGTTTTGTTCACTGCTGTATTCTGCAGCTAGAACAGATTCTGTCACAAAGTAATATTTGTTGAATGAATATCTATGAATAGCCACATTATAATTTATACTAATATTTGCATAAATGACATTGAATTTTAAAATAGCTTTTAAATAATATGTAATGAACATTTTTTAATGTCATTAAATATTTGTCTAAGTCATCTTTTTTAATAGGTATATCTCTGGACAAACCAAGGTCCTGTTGAACATTTAGGTTCGTGCCATTCTTCATTATAAACCAAGCAATGATTAATTCTAGCAAAATCTTTGATCGTTCCATTATTGTTAGAATAATTCCATGAAGTGAATTTACTCAATTTAAGCAAATAAATATTGTAAGGCTTTTGATACAAATGATTATATCTTTTCAACAAAAACGTATAAATTGAAACTTCTAAAATAGTCCCATGATTAGTTTTCCTTCTTTAATGTAAAGTAATAGAATGTCCAGTATTAATTAGGACTGGAGAAACAAACTGTTGGTGGTTAGTATTTATTGCAGACATATGGAAGGTGGTAAGGGGAAAAAAATGAACAAACTAATTCAACAGTCGAACATACTATAGTTATTCTATTAGAGACAAATGCACACACATACACACAGTAAGAGACAATAACTTCAAGCGATTTTGTTTTCTAAATTATAATTTCTTCATGCTTATAGAAAATTTATCTGCCAAGCACATAAGTACTGTACTTACTTAAAACATCAGTATCTTCCAAGTCCTGAAGAATGAGCTCTTCAACAGTTTTACTCTTGTTCTTTATTATGTTAATGCAGTGAAGAACTGATTCTGGTAAGTCAACTAAATCCTAAAAATTTGAATAATGAAATAAACTATAAAAGATTTTATTATCAAAATTGTCTGTGAAATATTGCATCCTTCATTCCACACTAAAAATGTGAGTGAAATGTGTAAATGAGGTGAAAGACATCCAAATAAAGAGCATAGCTCAGACAAATATATGTGATTAAAAATTGCTTTTCATTTTCAGGCATGTCTGGAAAACTTCCTTATTTTATGAAATAAGGAAGAGTTATCTATACATCATTCTTATTAACCATATTATAGGCTATTTATTTTTAAGTGACCTTAAAAATCATATATGTTTTTAGATTAATTCCAACTTTAAATAAATATTACCCAAAATTAATAAAACTGAAAAGTTTTTTCCATACTATTTAGTGTATAAGTGATACCTTATATAATTATTTAATACATTCCAAAACTTATTTTGTGATTATCAAACACTAATTGTGTCACATTTTTGAGCTATTATAGGATGTCCGCCAATATAGTCTATGTCAATCAATTTGTAAATTTTCCATATGGTTAAATATGTAGATATTGATATATACAAAATGTGAAAATAAAATTCTTTCCTCCATACACACCACAACTAATTAGAAAATATAATTCAAACAATTTTTTTTTCCTTTTTTTTTTTTTTTTTTTTGTCTTTTTCCGTGTCCGGCAACGGATCGCAACCCCCAGTGTCGCCCCCGCTTCTCGCTCAGCCAGTGAGCGGGAACCGGTCTGTATGTGGGATCCGACCCCTCAGCGGGAGCGCCGCCGCGCTTCCCAAGCGGCACACTAGCGCAGTGCGCCACCGGGCCGGCCCTCAAACATATATTATTCATCATAAAAACAAAACATTTAAGCATCTAGGAACAATTTTA